>NC_056741.1:467035607-467335607 GCF_019279795.1 Protopterus annectens
CACTTTAAACAAAATGGAATCGTATTAATTAATCATCAGTAGTTTGTAAGCGTGACATAAGTGGTCCACCTTTTGCCCCCCCTTTTATTCTTCTTGAGAGGTAGTGTTCCCCATTTTGCAGATGGGAGGTAAATAGCTATTACTTTTTCAGACTTTTGTGTACTCCTGGAGTTTGTATGCCTAGATTTGGAGCCATGCTTAATACTATAAAGGATCATAGTTGTGTTTTGGCGCATGTGAGTACTGGACCCAGCATAACTGTTCTTCCAGATTAGTTGTCAATTCATTAGGCATGCTGTTTTTCTTTATGGACCGGCTTGTAGTGACCAAAGGGGTGCTGTGCTTATGCAGAGAAGTTAATAGGAAAGCTGTTTGAAGTATCCCAGTGATGCTACTGCGCCAATAAGAAGAATATCTGAGCAAAGTCTCTTAAAAAGTAGGTACATCTGTTCAAACATTTGGACTAGTTGGCATGCAGTTTGTGTTGTAACATGTGGGTCCTTAAAACTTTATAGAATTCACTTTCCTTTCCATGTTTCTGCTGATGTAATTAAACAGGACTGAATACAGGACCAGTACTTGGGGAGTGTCTTTTGGTTTGACACAGAGTTTTAATGCCACTAGACCTAGGTTCATAGGTAGGTACTAGGCTATTAGCCCTAGGGGCTATATAAGCCTAGCCAAAAAGGTACCCTAGCTTTCACCACCCAATAAAATTATTTTCCTGTGCACCTGTCGAGCAGTGCCACAGAAGTGATTCCCGGGGTGAATTTCCCATCCAATCATCAAGAGTGAAGAGTGCTAATGAGGAACTTTGTTTGATATAGATAGGTAGATTGTTCCAGAGTATGGGAAGTATCTGGGATGGGAATCTATCCTTCCAGCATGTTCTGTTTATTGTTGTGACAATGTTTAGGTCCCTAGAGCGTGTAGCTCGGAGGGATTGGGATTTCATTATGTGGAGCATGTCCAACAGCTCTGGGTTTGACATAGCTTTGTATGTTAGGCACAGATCGCCTCTGAGTAGGTGATATGCAATTGAGTAAAGCTGAAGTTTTTTGAGATGGTCTGCGTAGGGCATCTGTTTGAGGCCAGTAATCCTCTCTGTGAGGTATTTCTGCTGCCTATCCAATTGTTGATGTCTTGTGAGGTACATACCAAAAGGGGCACTGTATTCTATAATGGTTCTAATGAGCGACGTGTAGAGGAGAACAATGACCTCTTTTTTTCTTGGATGAGAAACATTTTCTGATGAGGTGTGCCATGTAGAAGGATTTCCTGACTATTGTGGCGATGTGATTATCAAAGGAGAGACTACTGTCCACCTGTGTCCCAAGGTCTCTTATCAAGTAGACTACCCCTATGTGGTAGTTCATGGGTACAGAATTTTTACCAAAAGGGATGACAATGCACTTTGTCATTGAGCTTGAGGCCGTGGCTTTGACACCAGGCATCTGTCTCCGTTTGGCCCTTTTGTAGGATGTCCACATCATAAGGAGTTTTGATTATGGCTCCTAGTTTGCAGTCCTCTGCGAACTTACTTCAGAGAAGTAGATACCAAACAGGAGAGGACCCAGGACTGAACCCTGTGGTACCCCACTTGTAACTGGTCTGAAGTTGGCTTTAGAGTCTGCTACTTTCAGTGTGGGTTCTGTCAGTGACCCAGGTGGCAATCCATCTTGTGACACAGGGATTTATACCTAGTTTAGTGAGTTTACCTATAATTCCAGAGTGGGGGATGGTGTCGAAAGCCTTGGCGAGATCAAGATAGGCCATGTGAACCACCTTACTGTCATCTACAGCTTTGGTGACCGCTTCAAATAAGTCTGTCAGGTTTAGGAGACATGATTTGCCTTTTACAGACGCGATCTGGGTGGGGTCCAGAATTTGGAGTTTACCAATGTCATTGCTTATAAGATCTATGATGATACATTCCATAGCCTTGCAGACCAGGCTCGTCAATGGGCTGTAGTTCCCGGGGTCCATGGTGGCTCCCCCTTTGTGGAGTGGGATGACCGTTGCTGTGCCCCATTCAGTGGGCACAAAGCCTGAGATAAGGCTATGATTGAAGATGGTACTTGGGTGGGGTGCCAGTTCATTCTGTAGTTTGTGTAGAATGAAGCCTGGGATGTTGTCAGTTCCCTTGAATGCTGTGTTCTTGGCTGTGGAGAGTTTGGTTTTTACCTGTGCAGCCATGATTACAGGAACTTTGCATTCTTCAGTATAGATATGGGCCCTTTAGAGGGTAAGGGGGGGGTAAAGTTTGCACTGAACCTATCTGCCAGGATGTTGGCAATATCAGTTGGGTCTGTATATTTAGTGCCATTGTGCTGTAACTCAGAGCAGATCTGAGTGTTGCCATTGAAATTCTTGACATAGCTATATATAGTTGTCTTTAGAATCGGTGCCAATTTTGTTTTCATAACTAGCTTTGGAAGATTTTATGAGTGATCTCAGCTTCTTTCTGAGGCTAAGGGATTTTATGCTTTTTTGAAACAGTTTGTTTATGGTAGGGGACCTCAAGATTGGCTTCCTTTTTTTGGAGGATAGCATCTTGGTTCTGTTATGGATTGCACAATCCATGCACTCGTGTAAGTGCTTATAAAGTGTATTTGTGTAGGCTTCAGCAGTCGTTCCTCTGTTGTCCGTCTGCATGGGTGTCATAAAATATGCCACTTCTGCCTTAGCATCTTGGTTCTGTTATGGATTGCACAATCCAGTGTATTTGTGTAGGCTTCAGCAGTCGTTCCTCTGTTGTCCGTCTGCATGGGTGTCATAAAATATGCCACTTCTGCCTTAAAAAGCATGAAGTTGGCTTTGGAGAAATTTTATTACGGTGGTTTCCCTAATGGGGGTGGGTGGGGGCGGGATGTGGATGTCTAGGGTGATTAGCTTGTGGCTGACCAACAAGGAACTGACCTCTGGTGTAGAACACCGGTTGCCCATGTTGGTAATGACCAGGTCTAGGATATTGCTGCCCCTGGTGGGGGTGTGGATAGGTTGATCCAAGGCATTGGAATTTATGAATTCCAGAAAACGTTGAGCAAAAGAGTTGGTACAGGAGTAGTTTTCCCATTTAATGATGGGGTAGTTAAAATCACCCCTTATTAAGGTGTTAGTTTGTACCCTAATATTTTCCAGTGTATCAAGAAATGAGGAATGGGAATGCTGGGGCATGGTGGGGAATGTGTAGCAAGCTACAATTTGGATTGCGGTCTTGCCCAGAGTTAGTTGCTCTTGGATAATCTCGAATGCATTATGCTGAGCAACTAGACTGGAGGTGTGGATATCCTTAATGAATATGGACACGCCTCCGCCTTTAGTGTTTTGGTCCAGGTTAGGTGGCCGAAATGTGTTGTATGAATTGTAGCCTGGTAATGCAGAGGTGCTCTCTGGTGCCTTGAACCAGGTCTCTGTCACTGCACAGATGTCTGTTCTCCATTTTAAGGAGTGCCTGAAGTGAGTGCATTTTGAGGTTTAGACTTCTAGCATTGAGTAGCATTACCCTCAGATTTTGCTTGCTTGTACCTGTTATGGTGGTGAATTTGTCATTTGAACCTTGCCTAAAAAAGGCACTACAGGGGTGGCAAGAACCTTAGCCAGTATCTGGAATCTTAAGGGTGACAGGTGCAGGCCATCTCTGGCAAAGCATCGTGGTCTGTCGATCATGTCATGCCAGGCAGACAGATACTGGATCTCCTTAGAATGACACCAGAAGCTTAGCCAATTGTTGAAGTCAATCATTTTGTCCTTGTATTGTGGTATCATTCTGGGTGATGGCAGGATACTGCTCAGGGTTAGGGTCATACCTGCCTGGGCTACAAGATCAAACAGCTCCTCCATGTCTCTCTTCATGTAGTCCAGGGAAGTACGTCTCAGGTCAGTCACACCAGCATGGATAATGACAGAGTTATAGTTGTACTTGTTGTGGAGTGACCTGAGTGTGTGTGTTATGTGGTGGATCCTGGCACCCTACAGGCAGCTGACAGCAACTTTCTCCATGTTTAGCCTGTTGAGTGGAACATCAGTGTGCCTGACTATAGAGTCACCTATGACTAGTGTGTTGGGTGCGTTGTTATGCCTTATCAGCTGTGGTTGAGTTGCACACTGAGTTTGGTGGCTGTGTGTCTTTTGAGTTGTGCTGGGGGGTGGAGGTTGCTTGCGTTTCTGATTTGGTGGTCCCTGTTGCTTGGGCAGAATTTTGAGAGCCTCCGCAAATGCAGGTGTGTTTTGTTTCTATGTGTGTGTGTTTTGGTGGTGTAGGTTTTGAGGGACTATGTGCTGAGTGTGGTGTGGTGCAAGTGTTTACCTTCTCCTCTTGACTATGTAGTCCAGTCTTGGGTGAAGAGAGCTTTACTTTCAGTTTGGCTATGTAAGTGCATCTCTCACAGGTTGTAGTGTTGGGTGGTAGGAGGAGAGGGTTGCCTGTGTACATGAGGCAATTGCTTCATTGCCCCCAAGATGCCCAGATTCATTAGGTAGACAGGAGAAAACACTTGGAGCTGACCCTTAGATATGCCTGGATAGGTGCTTATTTATTAAGTACTAAAAACTGTTTTTCTCTGGACAAGTGGGGAAAGTTGAGTGCTGTAGTAATTTGTAGCTTATTTAGTGCTTGTAACGAGTTCTGAACAAGTGCTGAGCTCAAAGAAACAGATTTGATTGCTAAAACTAAAACTGACTAGTTCTAAGGGAAAATTCGAAGAGCAGACTTTATGGCACCAGGATTACTTTATGCATCACCACTTAGCTAGTGTTAAAGTGTTTTTAGATCAGGAGCTTACCACTCCCACTGATAAACTAGAAGGCTTCCCTCCAACACAGAAAGGCTTGGGGTCTCAGAAACTTACAAACATTCCTGGATACAGCAAATCTGTGTCTGGACTAGACTACTTACAGGAAAGACAGGAAACAAGCTTAGAAAAAAGCATTTTTTTTTTTGGTAAAGTGGAAAGGGAGAAAGAAGGAGCAGAAGATAATTCAAGGTTAAGAAACGAAGTGGGTTGGCCTTCTCAAATGTTCTCCCTGTATTAGGTAGAATGAGGTCATGACACTAGACTGGGAGGAGTGTCCCAGATCAAATTTTACAGTAGGGGTGGGCAACTGGATAGCCACCAAGTATAACAACAGGATACCAATAGGGCAGAAGGGAGGGAAACAAAAATCAGAACAAAAAATCCCAAACAGATGCTAAACGATTGTAGAAAATTTCTAGTTAATACCTCACACACAGTGAAACTAGCTAGAAAAGTATGCAGCAGACAATAAAAGTGATAAGCAAAAAACAGGATATTTAATGTTCTATATCACAGATCAGTGCTGCATTCCAGGATTTGATTCTCACAGTGTCCTTTTGTCTACTGTGCAACTCTGAGCAAGTCACTGAAGCAGACATTTATTCCTAGGTATCTCCTGAAAAGAGACTGTGTCCTCTTAACCCGGGAGGTGTCCTCTATGATGGAGTTTAATTTATCAATAAAACAGACATGTTTCTCACCATTCAACCAATGTCTTACTGCTTTCAGCTATTGGAACCTGCTCACAAAATGACCATTTATTCACAATTTTGCATTGAATGAAATCAAAAGAAATGCTGAAATCAAGACAGGCCATATTTTCTGACCTTTCGTCCCCCCCAACCCTATTGCTATAAACAAGTAATTTATGTAGTTTATTTACAGTCAGCCATGCAAATACTGCCTAAAATACTCTCACACATCTATTTTGGACAGATGCCCATTTCTGCTCTCTGCCCACTTGCACTGATATTTTAAAAAAAAATCCCATACAAACAAATAATGAAACATATTAATAAACTATAGATTGCTATCAGGCAAACAGCATGGTTTTAGAAATGCCTTTGGTACCACCATTACTAGCTTTACTCATTGCATCTGAGTCCCATTTCTGTAACATTAGTGAAGTTCTGGTCAAAGCTAGAATATGTGTAGATATGACCAGGCATTCAAATGTTCTTATGAAACTGAGCAAAGTTAATTTTGGTCATAACACTATCGAGTGATTGTAAAGTTAACAAGAGGAGAAAATTCAAAGCCACACTAACAATGTCTTACCATTGCTTGGCACCCTACACACCAGAGTTCTACAAGGATCATTTCTGGATCCCATTCTGTTTTCATTATTTATTAATCATCTTACAGATTAACTCCCATTCCTTGATGTCATACTATATGCAGATGACATCCTTCAGTAAATGCCCCTCTATCCATTTTATTTTTTATTTGACATCTGTATAATCTTCTGATTGGGCACAAAATCATTTTTTAGTAGAGCCCTGGGGAGAAAAGCTTCAGCAGAAAAGTTCATTTACATTTTTAACAGAGTAACATTTTGGACCCTTAACATAGTAACAAATATTACAGTACAATCAGAGAGGCATATCAGACAAAAATACAAGGCCAGATTTCATAAAGTTTGCAGAATCTGGTGCATTTTGCCAATATCCGTGCAAAAGTTGCAAATAATCCTGTAATATTTAAATTTGCCTGAGTGAACTTGGAATATTTCTGCATATAGCAGAGTTGAGCAACAGCATTGGTGCACTGTCTAGCAGGCACTGCCACTTTGAAAGTCATAAAAACATTCTCATAAACTTGATGTACACTAACAAAGATGCAGAAATTATACTATCCCAGTCTAAGCTGCATGACATTCATATATTCTGCAATCTCTCCAGTAAGCTTAAAGACATATTTATTTTATTTATTTCCAGTTTGATTACCGGAGAAGTCCACTGGGCCAGAACGTGCCCATTTTCAGTGGAGGCTCGGGGAGAAAAGCTCCATAAGCAATGCAAATACAATCTAAGTTACGTAATGTTGAAGTTAAAAAAATACATGTATAAATGCATTCATACAGTTAGTAAAAAAAAAAAAAAAAAAAGGCAAATGCATACAGTATACCTCATAAACATCATTAAGGAAAGTAGATAAAACAGATTTTCAGTAGTTTCCCTTCAGAGCAGCAAGTTTCAACTGTCTGTAGTATCGAGATCTGAGGTTACTTGATATTTATAATATTTACATACAAGGAGCAGAGAGAGAGAATTACTTAAACTGAGAAGTAGCTTAAGTTTGTTTTAGGAGCAATAGAAAAATAATAGTTCTAGGGTAGTGTGAAATGAGGAGTATAGAGGGTTCCATGGGTAGTTATTTAAATTTAAGTGGGATGAAAGCAGGAACATTTATGTTTAGAAGACAGGTAAGAGAAAGGTTGGGTTTTGAAGGATTCTGAGTTAGGGTCAAGGAGGGAGGGAGAGAGTTCATTTCCCTGCCTAGAGAGAAGGGTTGACAGCAGCCAGATTTTGGGTTTGATAGAGAGATTGATTTTTGGTGTTCAGATCTTAGAGATCTATTCTTTGAGATAAGGAGAGGAATGTTGTTTGTTAATGCTGGACATTTATCAGGGTAGAATATTAATTTGTGAGCAGTGGTTAGTTGGAGATAGTCTAGGTGGTTAGAGAGTTCTAGCCAGTTCAGAGTTTGTAGGAAAGGCAATGTGAGTAGAGAGGTTTAGATTTGGTTGCAAATTTAGAGATCTAGCTAGAAAAGCAGAGGTGGGGTATGGGGAAGAAGAGGGACACCCAAGATGTATGTTGGAATAAGGTTATCTCAGGGACAGTCGGAGGGAAATGGGCATTTTTTTTGGTAGAAATAGGCCCCATTTTTTTTTTGAGGAATAGAAGGAAAGGTAGAGAGAGAGAAGTGAAAGACACCACAGCAGATATATACATGTAGCAACTATCACAAGACATCACAGATGAAGGTCAGAAATAAACAGTAAAGAAAAGTAAGGTACTCAACTGGCTCACTCTACAATATGGACACCGGAAAGTTGCCATTAGGGTGGAGATGCTATGGTGAAATGCAGAAATACATATGTACCTATGCACTGTTAACGGAATGACCTGTTGCATGTGGCAGTCATACCTGGATGTGTATGTCCGATGGCATTTGTTTGTTGTTTGGTAAAAAATTGGGATCACAGAACACATTGGATATTGAACCCTTTACCCAAGTAGTCTGTCAGCAGTGCAAGTGTAAACCAAGCAACAGCACAGTTGAGTAAATGTAGCCTATGAAATGATAGAGAATACCAGCAGAGGACAGAATACAACCTCCAACCATGCAGGTGAAAGGCAAACAGCCAAGCACAGTGTTGAACAGCAGTACTGTAGCAAAGCAGAAAACTGGCTGCTAATTACACAAGTAGATGTAGACAACCCAAACAGACGTGTAATGGAATGTATGTCATAGACCTATGCCATGTAAAAGGCAACATCCCATTATAGACACATATGTATGACCTTCATTGTCCTAACAGGAAAATATTGGAAAGGAATGTCAATACGCTTACACACACAAATGCCTTGTAATAATATACATTCAGAAATCTACAATTAATGCTGTATAACAACTGTCAGGTTGGTCACAAGTCCAAAAAAGTACAATGGTTAATATGTAATATACAAGTATAACAAGAACAAGGATTTATTGTGAGCAATAGTTAGCAATTTGTGTACATATGTCTTGCATCTGTACATTGCCTTTTGAGTTGGCATAAGTTGACCACCTAATAAAACAACTAATTAGATGAGCATTCCAAGAAAGGGGAACTTATACCATGTATTTGTGCAAGATGCATGACATACCTAAACAAAGGTCGAAGACAGGAAGGTAACATGGGCCCTTCTCAAGGAGGACATGGCAGCAAAACTATGCAGGCACACAATAAAGCAGGACAAGTTTAAAGGGACATATTGCAAATGCATGTGTACACCACATAGGGTATTGCTGAAGTCAGCTCAAAGTGCATTGAAGTGAATGGTCAATGTATGCCACATGGGCAGACTATTGCCAACATCAACAAATGGCCACTTATAAATCATGCACGCACAATATTTTGCAGTCATAACAGCAAGAGGTATAGGTAAACAAACTAAGAATTGCATACACATATATACTGTTATGCCAATGTAAAACAGCATGTGAAATGAACAGCTGTGGTTAGATATCACTGACCATGGGAATGACTGAGCAAAGGACAGTCCTGTGAACAGCATTAAAGCACTTTAATATGAAGTCAATGACTATACACAGTACCAAAGTAGAATGAGATTTCTGTATTGATTGGAATATGTGCAGAAACATGTATATAAATAAGTGCATATATTACAGTTTGCCATAAATGTGCAAATGTATGTGAATATGAAATACAAGCAGAAATGTAACATAACATAAGCCAAAGAAGGCATACTGAAATGTTACTGAATAAATGAGCACTACCACTGTGAATATATATGAACGGTACATTGATGGTCTATGCATTAATTAAAGTAGGGCTGCCCATATGTAGTAGACATATTTACATAATACAACATGGTGTCATCATTGCCAGTGCATGCCACACACAATGCCAGTGTAACAGCATGACAGGTGTAATCCAAAACACAGGGGCAAGGATATGCCCTGCTGTTCATGGCATGGCAAACCAAAAATCATACCCGTCTCACTGTGTTATTTGTGGAGCGTGGACAAAATGTTGTTTCTGAGCTGTCAGTCCCACACATGTACAGTGGAACTCTTGCAAAAGAAGCAGCTTTTTAACTGCTGAAACTCTTGGACAGCAGCATGTTGAATGAAACTCTAATGTGTCAATGTGTGGCATGCATGCATGCATTGCAGTATAATGCTAAATGTCACACATCTGCAGTGTACGTTGTACTGTGTATCACATAAGCATGGCAGCAAAATGCTATGCATGCACAAATGTGCCTATAGAGACCAGTCACTTATATGACAAACACCATGGTGGCAGCATTACACAAGTAGATCACACATGCAGTGTTTAACAATCCTGAGGGCCCACCCTCATGGGGATGAACATCACAAATTATTTCCCTGGCTATTTCCTTGAATGAGTCCTTTCATAGCCCAGGCCATATCCTGGAAAAAACTCCCCATCATGTCCATCATCTGTGTTCAAAAATCATCACTCATTACCTCCCAGATCCGTTCCCAATAATCATCTTGAGGTGGTGCTGGGTGCTGTCTCCTTCATGGTGTAACAGGGATTATGGCACGTGCAGATTCAGCTTTCTCATCATCATATTCTCTGTCATGGTCACCATCATCATGGGAGGACTTGGGCAGTGGTCTGGAATGTGCTCATCTCTGATGGGTGAGTGTCCACAGATCCCATGCTCTGTCAAGTTGAATTACAAGATAACAAAGAAAGAAAGTACATAATATGAATGCCTGCAATAATATGACAACATAATATATCCACTGTGACACAATGAACAGGCAGAAAACAGCAAGTATGAAACCTTAGAATAAGGTACACCCATAGTCAAGTGTACCACCATATGGAATGTAGGTCAGTGATCAAACCATTACAATGAAAAACGTCCATCAGGCTGCACATTCCTTTGAAAATTATGGCTGACATTAAACACAAACTAATGGTCGTATCTGAAATATAACAGATATTAGGAACTTTCTCTATGACATCTGCATATGAAAATAAAGGTATATCAACGTACATTGCAGGTGTCATTATAACCACATTCTCAGATGGCATGGTCTAAAATGATTATTTAGGAGAAGTATAGTAAGCATTATTGTTGCTAACAGATGGATCTTCATGCACACAATAAATCTCTTGTGTCTTGTTTTCAGTAGAGACCAATGTCAGGACTATTGTATCTGTCACAGAATGTAAGTTACTCCAGAATATGCCATGGCATGCATGACACAGCTTATCATTGAAAATCCTGCCATTACCTGAACACTTACCAGCCATCATTATGCATGACAAGTATGCACTGAGCCAACACATTTAGATATGATATTTAAAGAGAAGCATGCCATGACACTGTCATGTACTCATCTTGCACAAAACATTGTGAAAATAACATAACATGTACTTTGACCTGCATTGCTTATTACCTGTAATGTATGCCTCTCTACATAGTCAGCATATTTTCTGAGAAAATCTCACTAGTTCCATGTTTCTTATCTTGTATGTGTGCCTTGCATATTTATGTTGGTGTGTGTATGTCCGCTACAACCTAGGGTGTTTGTGCATGTCATAAGTCATGTTAACAGCCGCCAATTAACATATTGGTATAATGAAGATATAATGAGATGACAATCTAGTGGGAAATGTGAATGTTATATGCAAAACAGATGAGCAAGGAAGCATGGTCATTGGCAGACCTGACATCATATCTTTGGAATGCAACACAACACCTTAGAAATAAAAGACAATCATAAACATAGTTACAACCTGTGATATATGAAAACATAGGTTTTGTCCTGCAAACAGTCCTGCCGGTCTACTAATGTATTAGTGCCCTACATACATTTATTAGCAATCACTATGTATAACCTTGCAAAATGCAGACAGTATGATGGTGATTGCTGATTATGTAACAGATAGAAAAGATAAATAGGAATGCCTATGTACACCACTACACCTTAACAAAGGATGCACATGTGTTGTAACCAAACCATCAAAGGTGTTATTTATTTGTTTGACATTTGTTGACTAGGAATGACCAACTGAACCAGAGCTCTTTTTGAGTGGAGGCCTAGGGAGAAAAGCTCCACGATAGTACAAAAAGGTTTTACGCAAACAGCAGTTTAAGAATGGTGAGAGACACTAGTATTAAAACCACTGGATAATTGAAGAGTTAATACTACAAGTGCAATTTACTAAGATAAGAGACTGCATAAAGCATGCCTAAAGCAGATTAAGAACTATTTACATTTTAAAACATAAATACAGTGAGGTCAGATAGCAGCAATGACATCAGAGATTCACATGGTTACAAAGCAGTTGCTGAAGCAGCAGATTATTTACAAATTGCTATCTATATACATACATATATATATATATATATATAAAATGAAAGTATGGAGGTAAAGGGGAGTAAGGGATAAGAGATGCAGAGGGAGGGGGTGTGAAGTAAGTGAGAACAAGGGAGTTGAGAGGGGTAGTAGGAGTAGGAAGAGAAAGTGAAATGTGTTCAAGAGCAGGGAAGATTAAGTTGCAGTGAGAGGTAGTGGAGTTAATGACTAATAAGTTGAGATTAGGGAAAGGTGGTCAGGGTTGGCTTTTTGCAGTTACAAGTTGAGGTATTTAGAAGGTATTCTTTGAGAGCTTTTTTGAAATCGTGTGTTTGAATTATATGTCCGATGTCGTAGAGAACAGGACAGTGGCTATATAGATTTTGGCCAAGAGAACTTTTAGGCTTTTATGTATTTCAAGGTGCAAGTTAGAGCTCCTGAGAGTTCTAGCTGGAGTATAAAGAGAGATAATAGAGGAGGTGTCCGGGCAGGAGAAGGGCTTTTAAAGGATGGTGTGGATGATAGTTGTGTGAACAGAACTAGTTAGGGGAATTGAGACCAATTTAAACTAGTGAGTGAGTGGCAGTGATGTGACTTAGGGGTCTGGTTAGCAGCAAACCAGGCAACCTTGCTGTAGGTGGTTTTGAGTTTGGCTCAGAGGGAGGACTGTAGGTTAGTTAGAATTTAAGAACCATAGAGGAGAGTGAGGAGAAGGTAGGCTGGCGAGATTCAGGAGTTCCATGAGAGGAATGTTTTCTTTCTGTAGAGTAGTTCAAGTATTTGATGGGTTTTCTTTATGCAGTGGTGAACATGTAGGTCAAGTTTGAGTTGATCACTTATGATGACCCCCAAAAGTTGTTAGGCTTGTTAAGGTATGTGGGACTTAAGATAAGTTTTGTAAAACCATGTAGGTTTAGAAAAGAGCAGGGTGATTTGGATGATGGAGATAACCACTTGATATTGATATCACCTAAGAGAGTGGTTTCATTGGATATGTTGCAAGAGAACCCGGAGAGGGTTTTTTCTAATATTGTTGTTGGCAAACACATTACCCATACTGAACTGAAGGGTATGGAAGACATAATTCACCAGTAACAGTGTAAGCACAGACCAGTAGGTAAATAGGCAAACTAACAGATCAGTCACTAAGCACTACATCTCCATATAAAGCATACCAATAGCTACAGTATAAACAAGAAACAAAGCACTATTAACTTGGATATAAATCCTCACATAGGAAAACACTGTGACAGTTGCACATAACTGAGTGTCGTCTAGGTTGTGAGAGACAATTCAAAACATTATCATCAGAAAACATGGCTTGCTGATAACTCATATTTAACCATATTTTCATGTAATTCATAGTGGTAGTCATGGGGATTGTATGACATTTGCACTTAACCTTACTGATGCATGATGGGTATTCCAGTATTAGAAGTAGTAAAGTCAGTAATGCAAAAAAATAAATAAATAAATAAAGAAACAAATCCCTAACAATGATCAGATTTATTTTAGTTAAAAAATACTCTACACCCCTCTCTCACTGTACTGCTCCACCAGCCTGTGCATCCACTTGATGCACAGAGCATGATTCCAGCCTGCAAAAAAGAAAAAGTATGTATGAATGAGGTAGGTATAAAGTAATATTGAAATACATTGATCAGCTTATGTTCACTAATTTTTATATTGAATAGCATTACAAAATCTGAATACATGGTATTGGTTACTTCACACACACTCCTTTACACGTTGGAAAACTAATGAACACAATTGGAGGACCTGAGATTCAAACTTTCAACTCTGTTATGTTTGTCCTCTAACCCTGATACTTACCTGCCTAGCTAATCCATCTTGCCTAACATTGCATGAAGGAAATGTGCAGGGACGGGGTAGTAATAGGGATAACATTTTATGCTTTACAAGATAGCTAAAGTAAAGTACAATATGCTGTGCTTTTATGATGAAAAAATTGTGAGCATGAATACATAGCAGCACAATGGTCGCAATTGTAAATTTTTTTTTACCTCAGACACTGGAACACTGTCATGTAACACATATAGCTACAAATTTGTGTTCATCACATGCACACAACTATAGTTTAGGTGGGAGGACAGAAAATATATACATACATTTCATTGTCAAATTACATTACATGTCAAAAATATAACTGGTGTCAAGGGTGTCCCTGTTCTACTGTCAAAATGTATATCTGACCATCTCACTCATTCCAAATATAACTATGAGAAGTATGGTGAATTGGAATTAAACAATGACACATACACATTAAATGTAGTTTACCAATGTTATTCCAGAACTATCCTACTCTGCCAAAGCTTTACACATAAAACTATAGTGAAAGAACTGCTGTTGTCACAGAGGATTATGGATAATGGAGATATTCGTAGAAATCTGACCAATGAATGCTATAGCTGTAAACGTGCAATATACCTGTTAAATTCAACAAGCAGGCATCTATTTATACATGCATTTTCATAACTTTTACACAGACACAACAATCAAAATGTAATGAGATCAACCCCTACATGGATATGAACCTACAGTTTTCTGCAATAAATGCATGGTGGCCTCTTACTTTACAAGCTGAGCTTAACACACAGCACAATACCTTCCTTCTTAATAAACTACTATTGTGTGTGTGCATCCATAATCCTGCAGATAATGGAGGAATATGAAAACATCTGGCAATGAAATGCTAAAGGCCCTCATGCTCCACATAGCGGCCAGATAGCATCGTCTTACAACATACAGGATATAGGTTGATGGACACATTGAAGCCATCTGCAGTGGTCTTGTGTAAGACCAATGGGATTTTAATACTGCTGTGCACTTTCTAAAGCAGATCTGACTAATGGATGTCTATATAAATTACTATTCATACATACACAAGTAAACTGGAAGATACTCTCAAAGTATTGCAGATAATGGAGAAATCCATCAGCAGTCTAGGCTCTATAGGAGTCAGTAATATATAACCATACTAGATGCATAAAATGATGTGGAAACATCAAAACTGTTTAGTGGTATGTACATGATGAACAATAGTAAACAAACTGCATGGGAATCAAACACATAACTGCAGGGAGAACAGTCATCTTGCTTTCTTGGTTATCCATATGAGCTAATTGTCAGAACAGATAGCTAATGGGTTGAAAAGACATATATCAGATGTATGAGTCACTGCTATATCTTTGATTTATTTAGCTATACTAAGGATTTTGACACTTACTGTATGGATTCACAAGCTGTCTCTGCACCTCATTAGCCCTCCAGTGAAGATCTTTATAGTGTCCCTCTGATGCAGATCATCATAGCAGTGACAAACCTGCACTCCAGTTTTGTAAATCCCCATATGACTGCTATGCTGCCTGGCAATCCAGTTCCATATGTCGATTATTGTGAAGTTCTCTGGTCTGGCTCTCAAATATTCCACTCTAGCATAGATGGCCAGCAGCTGGGTGGACTCTTCCCCAGCCCAGTTGGTCACCTGTACAGGTCGAAGCCTCCTGGAAGTAGCCATCTCAATGATAATGTTGAGAATGTGGATATGGCAAAATTCAATAAATTGCTCACTGAAGTCCCACTCAGTTCGGCGGTAACAATGGTCTGATCTGTAAATGTATTAAAATCACAATTTAAAAGTGATACTTATGGGATGGTATTAGATCATTGGATGATAACAGGCAAGTGCTACATATGGTCCTGTTTAAAGATACCTATTGGGTATTTGCATGGAGCACTTATGCAGACGTGCACAAATGGAATTCCAAGACCTTACATTTTAATGAACCTCATTATGGTATGATGCAAATGTGACTTAAAAGTTGTGTATACGTAATGTTCTTAATTTCACGTATACCTGACTCATACCTACCTTGAAAGGTAATGCTTAGGTTGATGCATTTAGGGAAAATTATGTGCAATATAAATGGAGGGATAAAGGATTGATTTGTATGCATGCAGGTGGGTGCATCTATATCACTAACAAGCACTACTGCCCAGAAAAATGTAAACAGCACCAGTGAACCATACGTAATGATGTACTAATGGATTTTCTGTATATATTGCTGGTGACTCAGTACAGTCTATGGTATAGGTAAGGAAACCAACATATTTTTGACAGTATCTGCACATAACTATGTAGCTGTAGTTATGTTATGGATATTTATTCATTGATGGTTATTAAAACATGTACTAGAACTATTGTCTCAATAAAACAAGATCTGTGTTTTTGTCTGCTTACCATGTACTGCGTGTGGTATGCTTACAGATATAGAAGCTTTACAGTGCTTTTGTAAGTTATTCATTTGATAATTTTAAATGCTCCCTGCTAATGGTGATGGCATCCTCTGCTCAGTATTGATTGTGTAGATATAACCTCATCATGCATAACAGTTCATGTTAATATGACTTTTTTTTTTTTTTTTGCAGGTTGTCTGCTGAGGCTCTAATAGCATTACAGCTATAAGATGTGTGTGACAGCCATTTGTTTTACACATATGTGCAGTATGTTAACACGAACTGCATGCAGAGTGTATGGATCATGTGGTACAATGCTGTTGTGCTTGGTCCTCCACTGTTGTGATAGCCATTGTAATTGGTTCAAATCTCCCAGACAGCTTCTGCAGATATCACAAGTTTTCTTGTTGCTCCAAGTCTTATATATTCAGGCATTTTTTTCCAATCACATATGTTTTTATATGTCATAGTACTATGTGGGACAGGGAATACTTCCCAGATTTTGGCATTGCACAGAAATGCAGAGAGGGTAAATTGGCATAAGCTGTCAACATAATCATCTCCATATGTGGTCCTCCACTTTAATGTAAACTTGTGCATTTAATTATTTTCCAGATAGCAAACAGATCTAGGGGTGACAATTTTTTTGCTGCAGGAAAACTAAGTTATAATAGCTGCTCTACAACAATATGGATGGAGACTCCTTGGACGGGCATGAAATACAGTGTGGAGGAATGAAGGCTGGACCAACCTCACCAACTTGATTAATGCAGTAGGATGTCACAATAGATCCTGGGTGGCTTGTTGCCAATGGTGCTCTAACATGATCCTTCATGCAGCTAACAGGGTGTGCTGGTATGAGAGGTTAAGGGATGCCAGCAGTTGTGAGCACCATTGACCCCCCCATGATGAGATTACACAGTTTTTCTTATCACTACATACAGAAAGTGGAGAGTGCTGCATGCCTAGGGTTTGGATAGAAGCAAGTATTCCAGGCCACATATGTATGTATTACTGTGCATGGCATTGATACATGTAGATTATCTCAGTGCATGCTGTTGCATGTATGTTCTTGTGTTGCAGCAGCAGAACTGCATCATGCACATGGGTCCACACAGGGTGATGAAAACCAATATAGTTGTAATGACATGTTGCCATACAACTTCAGTTCATACATAACAGTACAACCAACATGTATAATGTTGGCTGCACAACAGCAGGACATGACAGGTGAGTGTCTCCATATACTGTTACTGTGACTATTACCCATTATTGCCTCTGCCTCCTGTCATGCCAGTGATGTATACTGTCATACTGATATTTGTCTGACATTTTAAACTACGGGTACATTTTCTGTGGACATGCAGGTGCATCTACAGACCGACCAAGTATGGTTCCCCACCATGTTCATAGGCTGCAGCTCTGTGTAGCATAACTATATGAAATGAATGTCACTGTTTTTGTACACAGGGACATCTGGCCAGTAGGTGCGCCATACATCACATGAGTATCATCATAACGTGTTACTAAATTGTATATGTAGTCATGCACCACCTTTTCTCCAGAAATAACCAGTTTTATGAGGGATTAAGAAGGATAGAGCTAAAATCTGAGTCAAAATTGGTTTCAATTGACAAGTATGTTTTGAAGATATAACAGCTATAATACTACTAAAACTACAAAAATATTGATAAAGATGTCAAACATAGCAACAGCACATACTGAGCATCAGTACAATTGAACCAAAATAGACAAATTTGTAATATTGCTCTTATATACCTAGAACTTTGCTAGAATAAGGGGTTGTTCATTTACATGCATCTTCTGAAGGACATGAAAATCTGAAACTAAAATGCTTGGCATTACTATCTAAAATAGCTAATGATCTGTTGGAAAGCCACATTTTTATATGTAGCACACCTAAATATAAGATGGAATGTGGGAAAGCAGACGTATGTATTTCTATATATGGCAGGTGCCAACTTGCACAAGCAGGGAAGAAAAATGCAAACTATGGAATTTCATAACCGGTGCCCCTGATTATTGCAGGAAAGCTGTAATACCGATCAAACACTACTGCTCTTTCCATCAAGCCATAGTTTTTACTGCAAAAATGTTTGCAGTGTGGAGAAAAAAAGAGTGGAAAATGAAATCACAAACCACATTATTTTTGCAAAGTGGACTAAAACTAAAAACAAAAATGATCTCAGAACAGTCAACTGTCACATGCACAGTGCAACGTATTACCTTATAAAACAAACAGTAAGTCCCTATTGTTATGAATGCTCTGAGGAAGTCCAGTAATAAAATAAACTCTCTTTGCAATGCTGAGAAATAACAGAAGTTCCAGCACTGCCAAGAATAAACCACCCCAAGTACAAGTAGAAATACTTGCACCACATGTGACATCATATTGTGGCGGGCGGCAGCTCCCCACTTGTTTTGATGAAGATATGAAATATTGCTACCATGATGTCAGGATGGGAACTGAAAAGAAAACTATGGATTCTTAGGCATTTTAATGTTGTTTTCTGGGAGACAGAAGCTCTACTTTGAAGACAGAACTATTTGGAAAAGGTATAAGCTAATCACACAATAGGTGCTAAAAACAGAGTTATAAAAGGTATACGAGATTGGTGCATTACTTTTTAGTTATTTAATAACCCAAATTCTACAGACTTCATTAGCATCACATAGTTTATAATTTATAGCCTAGGTATCCATGCATTGGCACAGTGTACCTTTGTAATTAATAAAGTATTACTGTTAAAAAGATGTTAATAGACCCAGTATTACTGTTAAAAAGATGTTACTAGACCTATTTATTAGTTTATTTTATGCAACCATCATGTAGGTTCTAACTTTTATTTTAGCCACAAATGCTGTGCAGCTATGCCCCTGGACTATATTTATCAGAAATTGACATACTGCATTATTTTTAATAATAGCAATCAGCGCCTCATTACACTATGCCAAGAGTAGGCAAAAAGAAATCTGTGCATGTACAGATGAAAATAAAGATTACTAAGCCTCAAATGTTGTGCAGTCTCACAAAGGTGACAAATGAAAATGATACACCTACCTTTCAAAATTCTGTTCATGCATAAAAGAAACAAACAAATGATGAAAATTAGTAAATAGTCTTTTCAGGCAGTATCTGAACTCAGATGTGCAGGCACATTTTCTTTAAAGAGTTGGAAACACTGCAGCTGAGATCATGGCCAGCTCTCCTCTGCTTATTGTGCATGCACAACAATCAACAATGCTTATTAACTCTGAATGCATCCATGAAGGTGTGCATAACAAGCAGCTCATTAAATATTCTGTCTGCAGCCACAACAAAGTCTGGGGAAAGTCCATGTAGCAGCTTTGTGTGGCTGCAGGGATATACACGCAGCAGTAAGGCTCGTCTGTCAAGCATAAACCCTAACAGTGGGCAGCATGATCTTGTGTACACAGTTGTAACTACAGAAAGAAACTATATGGCAATGTCTCAGGGTCATGAGATGTGTTCTGATCTAAGTTAAGACCGGATGATGCATACTTGCAGAGAAGATAACTTGTGCAAGACAGTAAGGGAAGTACAATGAAGCAAGGAAGGCAGAGGTAGCAGGGCCACACAAACAAATCTATATTATAGACAAGATGGTAAAGGCAGGTAGTGACACACTCAGGGATAAGGAGACAACAGAAAAAGGGGTGTTAGACACACATATAAATGTCAACTGACTGAAGATAAAAAATATATAAAGAAACACCTAATGGGTGAGAGAACAAAGTTCCAATATATCAACCAAATGTAGGTGCAACATCAGCGGAGTCTGACCACTTTATCTCTACTATAATGTAAATGTCAGGAAACAAGCAGCCTATGCTTACATGCAACCCTATGGGATATGAATACACAACATTCTCCATCTGTATTATACAAAGCACATAATTTAGAGGCTGAGCTATAGCAGTGGTGAGACAAAAAGCTTCACGGAAATACACAGTAGGATGGTGTCACAAGAATAAAAGAGAGAAAAAGCATGAAGACCTGATGAGATGTAAACCCACAACCTTCCTCACTTGTAGCATGTCAAGCATATCATCTACAAGCTGAACCATGGCAGCAATAAGGCAAATGGGCTCAGGATAACACACACTAGTTCAGTGTCACACACACTTGCAGAATGAAAGAATAAGAGAGTCAGCAACAGCTCCTCAGTACCCCACCTTTGGAGTCTAATCTAACATCCACAGATATAGTTGATATGGTAATACTTTGTTAAGGGGAACTCTTCAAATTGTGGCAGATGTGCCCTATGCTGTATGTATCAACTCCGAACAATGATGTACAACTCATGTGCAGCAAGTGCTGGCCAAGGCCAACAAATGTAGTGCATGATAGTGGGCAAAGAAATATTTACATTATTGAACCAAATGAAACTTACAGTTGTTACAGCTTTAGCAATGAAACTGACAAAACTGATGCTGAAACACTGACTTGGATCCACCAGGAACAAAGGGCTGGTAATTATTAGCTCATCTTACTGAAGAAAGCAGTACAAATTATACTTGATGACTGCTGAAGAGACCAGTACCATGACCAACTGTTCTTTTTTGGTCACCACAGATAACTTGATGCTGCAGATGTATGTTGTCCAGTGTCTGTAAAGATGAGAAGATACATGCCCCCCAGTATTGCAATTGTTAAACAAAGCTCTAACATTTTTATATTATTTTCACCCATTCATCAGTAAAAAACATCAGGTTAGCTGATATGCAAACATTTGCATCAAGAAAGCACAATCATTAGTACTGCTGCCTTACAACAATAAGGTCAGTACCAACAGCACTGAGGTTCAGTACTGACTTCTGGTTACTGAGAAATGTTGACGTCCTGCCAGTTTGTATAGGGGTTCTTATTTCTACTTTACTTCCTCCTACATCCCGATCATATGCTGCTTAGTTTACCAGCCACTCTTAGATGTTTATAAAATTGTTGCTTGTCCTTATAGCTTGGGTTGGGGCTGAGAAGGGTCCACAAGTGTCTTTCTATGCATGGTTACCAAAACTGTGTAAGCTTAATAAATAAGGTAAATCAATGACAGATACCTCAAAAGGTGATGATATGCAGTGTGTCTGTGTTTGTAAAGGGGACAGAGCAGCACCAAGGTTGGAACTAATTGATCTTGTCAGTAGTGTAAATGTGAGTAATCAAAATAAATATTGTAAAAATGGTTAATGTGATTTACTGGCAATTGCAAACTACATATTAACTCCAAAAGGTCTATGTGCTGCTTTTTGTAAAAGTCGAATAAAGATGTAGACAATTACTTTTTTAAAACATTTAAGCCTTCACAATAATAATGCAGTTTAAAACTGCAAGGAAAGACATCAACATTTCATCAACTTTCCAAAGAAAATAATAAGAATGTTACTGAAAAATCCAGGGAAGTAAATATTGTGGGAAGAAATAGCCAGGGAATTGTTATGGCTAGGCTTGTATAGGCCCTAGGGCCGATAACATAGTACCAACCTCTGAACCTATATATCAGTTATCATTAATTATAATGGAATGATTTATGGCAATTTAATGCACGTACAAATTACAATGAAAACATTACTGGCCCTCCCTTCACAGCAGTTATAGTAGTAAAAGTTGCACAGCTATCTAATTGCAAAGTAAACTACTGGATGAATGGATATGCTGCCATGCAAGCTCTTCCTTTAAGTTGTTTTAAAGCTTCATACATTATGACTTGGCACAAAAACAGTATCAATGAGGCTTCATTTATACTACACTGGGAGTACTAGGGATTATAAAGTATTCCCTACAGAATCCACAAGTAAACAGACTATGTTGTTTGGGAAGCAGCAGCAGATGCTGTCCCTTTTTGCGCTCCACTGCTGATGTTCACCAAGTGTACTAGACAGCATAAACTAAGCAGACTGCCTGAGTAATGCTTTCACAAGTGAGGTAGCAGTGAATCAAGGATTAGTGTCACTCAGCTTGGCAGCACAGTGAAGAAAGGGCTTGTGTATTTTCTATTAAAATAATCCCCGGGATTCATGAAGTGCGGCGCAAGGACAGCGTTAGCCTTGCACCAACCGTGCAGCGTAGAGATGGCGCAGCAGCACCACATGCATATTAATGAAGGCGCACTGCCGTAACAGCCACGTGCATAGGAAACGTGTACGAGTGCAGGGGGCGTGTCCAAGTGCTGCACGGAGGCGTGAACATGGCTGCATACGTGCAACCTAAAATGCTGACTAGTACAGCCTGCCTCTAATAGTAATCACTCCTTTCAGTGTCCGTGGATACTGAAATGTATGCAAAGCATACAAGACATCATTGCGAACACCACAATAAGAAGTAAACACAAAGGCATGTAGCTGAATATTGAGTCCCCGTACCTTGAACAAAGATATTTAAAACCCCGTGCCCATATTCCATTGTAGTGTCGCTAGTTATACCAAGTGGAAGTGAAATGCATCATGTTAGCGTGCCAATTGCCAAGCCTAGCCCAATGGTTTGGGTTACCACCTGTTCTACATTGTGAGGGACAGTCCCCCTCTAGGCAGATGTGTCCATACCAAAATCATAATAAATGTGAAATGTCCTGCGATAGTAGGACATAATTATGTCCCATATGTTATGTAATAGTCCCATACAGTACGTATGTCCATATATAAAATACCTATATGTTACAGGAAACAGAATAAGCAAGTAAACAAAACAGAATAAGCAACTACACCGCTACAACAATAAAAGCTTATATGTAGGCATGGAACTAAAGTACTATCCTTTGTAATGACCGTGGATATGTGTTGGCCTGTAAACTCAGATGTGTGCCACGAAAATGTCCCATCCAGGTCATATGAAAAGGTGGCAACCCTACCAATGGTCAGAGCATTTGCCCAATATCTGCCCATTCACGGTCCAAGTCATCCTTGTCAGGACGACCCATAGATGAATGAGTATTACCCCTGTTTACCTAGCATGTCATGAAAGATAAGTATTTGCGAGTACCTATGTGCGTGAAGTACAGCATGCGGATGATCTGAAGTGCTAGTGTAGACCTCACAACCATATTGGTCCCAGAGATATGTAGTGTACGCAATGTGTTCTGTTGACTGTGCCATGGGCCATCAACTAGAGAAGGGATGAATGTTGTTTGTGGAATATGGGGGTGGGGGGTGACGGGTAATGTAATAATTCACCAAGGGGAGACTGGGTTGGATGCACAATAGGTGAACTGGAGGTCTACGAGGGAGCGGTGGGTGAATCAGGAAGATAACCAAAGAACAAGTATACACATCCGCAATACAATCCCACAAACGTGAACATTAAAATGTGCAATACACATGTACAGAAACATTACCGGCACATACCCACATAATGGTCTGGCCTGAACTGAGCCATCCAACCCCAATACACCTGGATACATAACTGAATACCCATCATCCCCTTCACAGCACATCACCCCCCCTTCCTGAACGTCCATCAAAACCAGCCATACTCGGGCTGCTAGATAGGCATGGCCATATCTGCACATAGTGACCCCTACCCATATCTAGTAGGCAGTCTCACCCTAGGCAGTTTCAGGATTGCAAACTATGTATCCCTTGCATGTATAACCCTACCTTACAGCTGTAAAGCAAAGATAGTCACTGGTCCCCACAATTTTTGGATATCCCTCATGGGATATGTATCTGTTCCAAACATTAGACTTGGTGTCACGACACAATGTACAGTCCTGTATACATCTGGACACAAGTTGTATGAGCAGTAGTTGTCCACAAGACTGCTCAGCCTCCAGCCGGTCCTGCAGAACCTACGACCCGGGATTAAACACCTGACCGTGATGCACGTCTCCCCACGTGCATTATCAGGAATATATACCTTACACGTTCTCATAGTGGCAGTCGGATATAGGGTGCTTAAGGCACTTTAAAGCAGACGTAAGTAGGGTTACCACCTGCCCCACCTTGCGAGGGATTAAACACCTGACCATGATGTGCATTATCGGGAATATATATACCTTACACATTCGCATAGTGGCAGTCAGATATAGGGTGCTTAAGGCACTGTAAAGCAGACATAAGTAGGGTTACCACCTGCCCCAACTTGTGAGGGGGAGTCCCTTTTTGGGCAGTTGTGTCCAGACCAAATATAATACAATGGCAAATGTCCTGTGGTTGTAGGAAATATGTCCCATATTTCATGTTATGTAAAATACTCAAAGTTACAAGAAACAGATTAAGCAAACAAACTGCTACAAGTATAAGCGTTCATTTAGGCAAAGTGTGTCAGCCTGTAAAATCTGATGTGTGTCCCAAAAATGCCCAGCTTTGGCCATATGAAAAGGTGGCAACCCGAGATGTAAACGGGTATGCAAGCGTGTATGCGCGACAGTAGGTGGTGGTGATTCAACGGTATGGGAAATGTAAATGTGCATGTAGGTGTATATGCATGTGTATGTACAGACCAATATACACACACACACACATATATATATATATATATATATATATATATATAAATATATGTAGATATGAAGAATGAACATGGTCACAGTATAGGAAATCCCCGTAATAGTGCTGTTATATATCAGGATGGCCATAGGTGAGCACACCTCTGCATCCCCAACCACAGGTAGGACACTAAAAGTGGAACGAATGATCTCCCCTTGCTATGTCTGACTTTCAACTAGGTACAGGGCAGTCCCAGTCCCCAGTCGGACAAGCCTAAACCCGGAAGACCATATGAACACCCTGACAATCGAACACACATATGTGCCAGGACTATAGGCTTTGGAGGTCTGAATATCCTCGGAGTGAGTCAACATGTGGCACGAGTCCAGAGCACTAGGGAATAGGGAATGGCGCATGTGCAGTAGTGCATTTTTCCCAACAGGTAAATGGATGCCTGCTGTGTAAGTGAAGTGATGAGGCGTGTGTTCGGGTAACTATGCACCATGGGTATACATATAAATGAGGAAGAACACCAATAGTGTAGCGGTTAGATCATCTGCCTAACGAAAAGGCATTCACGGTTCAAGGTCGACAATAGCATATATCATTTTCCTTGTGGAATGAATGTTGCTCTGTAAAGCTGACATTTAAACATGTAAAGGTGAATGTGTGTATCGCATGGGACTATTAACCAGATCCTTTCAATCAACGTGGTATTGTCATAATGTATAAGGCACAAATAAGCGACAGTAAACATATGTAATGCACAGTAAGCATTGGTGAGTACGCCTGCGTGGGTGTAAGCAGCTCCTAGCATAGGAAATGTATGTTTGTATGTACAGATGTAATATATGTATATATATATATATATATATATATATATATATATATATATATATATATACACATATATACATATATACATACATACACACACACATACATGTGTGTATAGATATATATCTACATACATGAGATATATATATATATATATATATATATATGCACACACATATATATATATACATATATATATATATATATATATATATATATATATATATATACATATATTATACATATACACATATATATATATATATATATATATATATATATATATATATATATATTATATAAAGAATGGACAGTGTAACAGTAAAGCATACACAAGGGATGTGAAGGGAATCAAGAGCAATGTTGGTATTATAAAGTGCTTTCAGCGTATGTCATAAAATGCTGCCCAAGAGTGAGCAGATCACCGCTATTCACACCACAGGCAGGGTTTTACCAGTGGGAGTAACATTGTTGAAATGCTAGGTCTACTTTACACACAGACGAAATGTAGTCCCATGCTGGGACCTCCAAAAATTGGAAAGAGTAAATGGCCGTATTCCATAACCACAGGAAAGGCATGTATGTGCGAATATACATGGCGAGAGCCCCTGTGAATACACGAGGTGGGACAG
Organism: Protopterus annectens; assembly: GCF_019279795.1. Taxonomy (NCBI): domain Eukaryota; kingdom Metazoa; phylum Chordata; order Ceratodontiformes; family Protopteridae; genus Protopterus; species Protopterus annectens. The sequence goes on from NC_056741.1 coordinate 467,061,670, forward strand.
AATGTGTGTAGGGCCCCAAAAGCTCTGGAGAGGGAAATGTGTAAAGGTGTGTCATGGCTGCGATAACAAGTGGATAATGGATGTTACGAGTGTAAATTTAACACGGGTGAGGTGGAGGAACTATGGGTATGCAATTATGGATCCAGGCTTGCCAGGGTTGGATGGGCCAGTTCTAATGGACCACCCCGTGGAGGTCAGCTAGGTCGTAATAGGTATATATGCATACAACAATATATGTTGAAGTACAAATTCTGTAACACATGCATTCCATTTGTTGACATAAATAATAGGAATGTGCCGATACAAACATAGACAGTATATGGAATAATAGGCTGTGCAGAAGAGGGATGGGTCGAATCACACTATCACATTCCAATTACCATCAGTAATCCGTACATGAATGTATAGCGACATCTGTCCCCTGTATAACGTGCTACATACCGATTACAAGATAACTGGAGTATGCCAGTGTTATAGTGAATAAGGCACTAGTATGCTGGTGAAGCTTATAAACACCATTACGCATGTGTAAGTGCTTATGAGCGGGAATGTATTGACACACTGATGTACACATATATATATATATATATATATATATATATATATATATATATATATATATATACATATACACACACACACATATATATATATATATATATATATATATATATATATATATATATATATATATATATATATAGCAAGATATGAATATACATGTATGAATACATATGCAGATATGTCTGTATATACCTAGGTTATGTTACATATATATATATATATATATATATATATGGGCATATGTTGATGGGAGGTCCACTCAACAAACAATTACTTACCACCCCCCCAGCTAGGCCGGTGAGACATACAGACAAGCAATAAAGGTAAATACAACACTGATTTCGAGACCACCGGCAGGAAACTACCAGTGGGAGATATCTACAAGGTCTGCACTTTAAACATGGACAGCGACGTCCCTTGCGGGACACCAAAGATTTGGTACCTTCAACCAATGGGGGAACACCATTACGACCAGGATGTAGCTGTACACTGAACAGTAGGTTGTGCAAGCCTGATAACACATGGGTTGGCACAACATACGACATGTGTCCCGACACGGGGAGAGTGGGCAGTGTGTAGGGGTGTGTTCATATCCCACCTGTGCCTACAGCAAGGATGAGTGCTGTAGAGTAGTGGCAGGTGGGGGAACTATGGCTATGCGATTATGGGGCTAGGCGTGCAGGTGTTGGCAGGCAGACATGTATTAGGACCACCCCGTGGGTGTAAGTAATATTCCAATGTGGGTATAGAAGATGCCCATACCTCCAAAACTGTAAGAGCACATCTTCTGGACAGTCCGTAAACCATTAGGGGAATACATAGGGACCATATCATTGAACTGTCCCCAATTACCAGGGACATCCATGATTATGAATCAGATCAGAATCTTAACACAGTCCCAACTAAACCATCCTAGAACTAGTGATATTAGGAGGAAAGGTGGTGGAATACACGTAATGAATAATGACAACATGTAAGAGTCATAAACTGCATGCACCTCAGACTATGTGTATGAATACATATCTGCTCTGTGTCCATCAATGTGTCAGGTTAATAGCACCAACCTTCTAAATGTGTCCCTGAGGTTGTTATGCAGTGTCCCTGATTCAGTGTTTATTCTTCCCCTTTCGTATGAGAGGTCTAATAGTGAGAGAAAGCGCATGTTCTGCCGACTACCTTAGAAAGTTGATAGAATAATAGCTTTGGGGTTACCACCTGTCCATCTTTGCGAGGGACACTCCCCTGTGGGCAATTGTGTCTTACATAATAACTGTAATTAAGGCAAATGTCCTGGGATGTAGGGCAAAGACTACCTATATTGTCTGTAGTAGTAGCATAAAACAATTATATTCCTCTGAAACACCTAGATGTTATACGTAACAGTATAAGCAACTATAATGCTACAAGAGTAACCATTTATTTAGGCAAAACAGTTAAGTACACCCCTTTCTACTGGCTGTGGGTGTGTTGCCCTGCAAAGTCTGATGTCTCTAGATACAGGTCCTGTAGGGTTGCCACCTTTCCAAATGGCCAGAGTTTGACATGTTCTGTAGAAATGTCAGACATTCCAGGACTAAACATACCTACAGCCATGCATAGTACAGGATTACACTTATTTGCACAAATAAAAGCTTAATCTAGTTGCATTTGAATTGCTTATGCTACTTCACATAACATATAGAAGTGTCCTGTATAAAATAACTGTTGTATGCAATTAATAATGAAACATAGAATATAATAATGTCCTGTAATCTGGACATGTGCTATGTCTTGATTATTTTTGCACTGTCCCTTGCAAAGTGGGACAGGTGGTAACCCTAAAGTCCTACCTTGGCCATTTGAGAAGATGGCAAACCTATAACAGGTATGCGGTAGCATGACCCGTCCGATGGATGTGGCTACCACAACCCAACTACTCATTTGTAATGCAGGGTCTTGGTTCCCATGTATCAGCCAGATGGGAGCAGAGTGTATGCGGAACACACAAATATGATTACGTCACTGGACAGGCCGCTGATTCCGTACAGTCAAACGCCAAGTGGTCGCCTAATGAGCAGCCATTCCCAATACTGTAGTTAGGAGTGGCCTTAGGTCAACTGGTGCCCTAGGCAGAGGGCACAATGGCACCTCCACCACACCACCCAGTGCCCCCATCCTGGTCTACCTACACCAAATAAATACTGGTAAAGTGCCCCCACTAAAGCCTCAACCTAGGTGGCCACTTAGTTGGCCTATGCCTAAGGCCGGCTATGACTGTAGTCATGTAGTCCAATGTGATAGGCATCACAAGGTATGCAGGTATGCCTAAGAGAACACACGAATATGAATGATTCTCCAGACAGGCCGATGATTCCATACAGTCGAACGCCATGCCGTCGCCGAATAGGCAGCCGTTTCCGATACTGTATTCATGTATTCTGATGTAATAGGCATCACAAGGTGGGAGCACATTGTATGAGGTACACACAAAAATATAATTGTGTCACTGGACAGGCCGCTTATTCTTTACAGTCGAACGCGTTGCCGTTGCCTAATGGGTGGCCAATCCCGATACTAGAGTCATGTAGTACGATGTAATAGGCATCACAAGGTAGTATTGTGGTCCTCGCTCACATCCAGGGGTGTGAGTGACAGATGCAAGCACCAATGCCGGTGCATTATCAAGTGCGGGATCCAGCGAGTGTAAGTATGTTTGGCTACCAGTATGCGAGTATTGCATTGGTTAAGCAATGTAGAGGCTAATCGAGCATAAGAGGCTGTAACCAGAGGATATCATACAGTGCAGTCATTCAACAGTATAGGAATGTATCCCATCATGTAGATGTACATGTGAGTGTTTATGTCCAGCATATAGGTACATACATGTATAGAGATGTATCAGGGACATACCATGTGGCAACAAAGCATTACAAACGAATGAAATGGGAAATGCCACCGACGCCTGTATTATGTAGTGGTGTTGCTCTATGTAATCACAAGACTCCCTCAGACAGACATGTGTCAGTCATACATGCAAATAGTTGCACATTGGCCATATACATCACTCTGTGCATGTAATGTACATCAACACAATACCTGTCCAATCATTATGTGTGAACAGTACTCCTGCAATGTGCTGTGTGCAACATCATCATCATGATAAAGGTAAATGGGGTAACCACAGAGGGACCGGTAGTGTTTTGTGTACAATGGGGTCGTCCTCCTCACATATACCTGGACCATGTAGGAGTAATGTGCATACCAGGACCGTGCGCCTGAGGGACAGTGGTGAGGATAACAGTAGTATGTTATGATGCATATTACAAGGGTTTCATGTGTCCAGTGGGCACATGTGTGTAATGGACAGCTATTTATAGGGCAGATGGTATCCTAGGAGCCGAATGGCCTTATGTGTCCGTAGGTGAGGGTCAGATGTTGGGGAAGGAGTGTAGGTGTGGCCGTGGAGGATAGTTAGGAGCACAAAAATGACAGCATACAGGGTTGGTATATGACACGTGGGGGGGGATACACCCTGGATGGGGATGGGTCTTCGGCATTCAAAAGCCCATGGGAACAGTGGGGCAGAGGTCTCCAGCCATGGGCAAATGCCACTGCACCTACACAGCTGCAAAGGAGGCAGTGCTGGGGGCTGTCCAGGAGGGCAGCATCACCCTGTAAATGTGACACTCCACCCTTGAACTGGCATATCTGGCTTCATAACCCCTTAGGGAGCCACCTATGCAACATGTCCGGGACCGCACAACAGCAGATATGTACCTGTTTGGTCCTGTTCCCAAGGGGGACATGCTCCATCCTCAGTGGTGGTACTACCAGAAGGTGGTGCAGAGCCAACAGAGGTTGATGTTAATGGCTAGGCCCCAGATGTGCTAGTGCCCGGTGCCATGGTCAGCTGAAGTGGGACAGGAGGATCTGCCAGGACCTACCAACCCATTCAGCCTATGGTGTTGCATTTTAAACCCACATATGACTTAGTGATAGACAACAGCATACAGGATTACCTATGACAGTATGCATAGATATCACCAGCAACCCAACACAACAGATGGTATACATTTGCAGAGGGAGCACAACACATGCATATATACCACATGTCAACTGTACAATGTATAGTAGACATGTGACCGCAGCTATGAACAGTTGCCCATCATTGGCTTGTCACTGGGAATCCCACACAGTGTCAGTCATACCACTGTCTCATGTGACATATGTCCAGTCAGAGATGCGATGGCAGTAACACATCCCTATCATCCTGTACTGTCTGAAAGCCCCACACAATGCTTCTGCTGTGCACAGAAGTGTGTTCAGTGTGTAACACAGGAAACAAATAGTTGCACACACTGACCTGTACACAGATGGGGTTTCCTCATGAACAGAGTACTGTCATGTCTGTATTTTAACATGCAGAATAACCATTACCACACACATGTTAAACAGGCAGTAGTCTCAATGCAGCATAGCTACACTTACATGCTGTAGTTGTGTGGCACATCATCCTCCTGTCAGGCTATTTCCCACTGTGGAAAATGATTGAGGTACATCCAGATATCATCTGCAATGCCATGTCAGAACACCACATCCAGGTACCACTCACAGTGACTGTCATGGCCAGATATTAACATATTTCCCTAGATAGTATACTGTGTTTATCATGCGGATGGCTATGGGAACACCATCACAGCTGTACCACATGCAGTCAGCTAGAGGAGGACTGCAATAGGTGCAGAGGCCATCACCTGACCATTTCCATCTGTTACAATACACATGCTGCTGCTGTGCAGGTGTACACCTTCACATCCACCAGAGAGTGTGTGTACAGGACAGGCAATGTACACCAGGGAAGGGCTTGGAGACTTAACCATAAGCATCATCTGCCACACACTGAATAGTACAGGGGCAAACCCCTGACTAGTCATTACTATTACATGTGCATGACATTACTACATGTGCCACAGAGACGGCATGTTGCAGTGCTGTAAGAACATGTGTGTAGGTGAGTGATTGCCATCTGCAACAGATATAGTAGACATACATTAGGTGTGGCACACATGTCAGTCCACATGAACAGATGCCATTGTCCCCACAACCACACTCTAATGGACACGCATTGACACCTTTGCCAGGGTGGCAAATACACAATGTAACTACTTAGTTTGCCACACTGCAGTAATGCAGAGGACCACATGTACCACGGGGGGATATCTGGAGGTTCTATGGGCAAGGGCATGTGAAAGTGCTTGACAGCTGTTGGTATGCCAACAAGGTTTATACTGGGAGTGACTGTGGTTGGGAGTATCATAACCCACAGGCAGACACAGGGTACCAGTACTGTCATGCAGGTATGCATTGCTCCATGGGTGTGTAGTGTTTGGCTGTGCAAGATGGCTGTACAAGGCTGTGTGAGGGGTAATACTTGCCATCGCATCACCCAACAATGGTGTGCAGTACAGGGGTGTAGTGTCTGCAATGTCCCACACAGATGGGTACTGCATTACCTGGCCTGACATCCTGGTTACCAATGTGTAGGGCCATAGCTTTGCAATGCATGCCATGCCTGTGTTTGATAGTCCTTCACATGGACATTGCCTGGGATGTACATGTCCCACAATACTGTACAGTGACATGTACTGGTGTTCCTGGTTTGGCAGACACATGTAGTGTACACAGCATGTTATACCCCGATAAGCCAGTACTGGCCTGGTGTGGCAAAATTTGCTTATAGTGAGCAGGTCGGCCCTGCACCTGCATGGATAGAATGGACAGGTATTCCATGGTGTCAATGGCATGGGTCCATACAGCACACATGTGTACAGCATTGTCTGGCCTTAGTGGATCGCATATGATGGCACCACATATGTTGCAGCCATTCAGTGTAGAACATAGTGAAGGCACAATGTCCGCATATATGTGCCTATTGTACTGCTGTACAGGGTGCCATGTCCTCTGCAGGCCACTGCGGTCACACCATGCCTACTATCTGTCCTCAATGTGCATGTTACTAGCAACATAGTGGGATATCCTAGGCAAGGTTGTATGTGAATGGCACATGGGTGCGGGACATATACCGGGTACTAGTAGGACTGCATACTTAGTTCACCAGCCCTTTTGCCAGATGTATGGGTATGGCTTGTCAACACAGTGCCATGGCTGACTGACAACTGTACTTCTCGTCAGGTGACCAATGTGTCATAAGACGGATACTATATAGGAAAACTATAAAACCCACTTCCAAACATGTCCAATGGTAAGACAATCACGGCCACCTCTACACAGGCTATAACAGACAAACACACACTTGCCATGCCCTGTATACAAACCCCTACTGTATCACACTGCAGCAACACGCGTTTAGGGCACGGGCTACAGTGAGTACTACAAAGCACTGTACTTGTCTCATGCAGGTAGACACACACACAGTTGGCATGTCTGAGATTAGAACACCGACCTAACTACTTTAATACACTACAGCATTATGCAGTTACAGAACACACTACCGAGATTACTGGGACACAGCACTCCCAGAGGTGTATTTGTAGATGGGTGACATCATCGGCATTGATACCGGTGAGTATAAGAAATGTATGGAGCGTGAGCAGTATAAAAGCATTACTCAGTCCTTAGGCAAACAGGGACACACACACACACGGCAAGTGTGGGTTTAGAACACTGACCTAACTACTTTATTGCACTACAGCATTATGCAGTTACAGAACACGCTACCGAGATTACTGGGACACAGCACTCCCAGAGATGTATTTGTAGATGGGTGACATCATTGGCCTTGATAATGGTGGGTATATGAAATGCATGGAGTGTGAGCAGTATAAAAGCATTACTCCATCCTCAGGCAAATGGACACACACACACACACACACACACACACACACACACACACACACACACACGGCAAGTGTGGGACTAGAACACCGACCTAACTACTTTTTTTACACTACAGCATTACGCAGTTACAGAATGCGCTACCGGGATTACTGGGAAACAGCACTCCCAGAGGTGTATTTGTAGATGGGTGACATCATTGGATTGCTAATGGTGGGTAGAAGAAATGTATGGAGTGTGAGCAGTATAAAGTTATTACTAAGTCCTCAGGCAAACGGGGACACACACACATACACACGGCAAGTGTGGGACTAGAACACCGACTTAACTACTTTATTACACTACAGCATTACGCAGTTACAGAATGCGCTACTGAGATTACTGGGACACAGCTCTCCCAGAGGTGTATTTATAGATGGGTGACATCATTGGCCTTGCTAACAGTGGGTATAAGAAATGTATGGAGTGTGGGCAGTCTAAAAGCAATTTAGAGTCCACCGGCAAACGGGGACAGACTTACACACACACATGCCAGTGGCTGGTGCGGAACACCTGCCTATTTACAGATTACTATAACAATACTACATACTTACAAATCACGCCACACAGACTACACATGTCAAGGCTGTCAGTATGACCATCTGGGAATGCGGACATCAACAGGGATGCTGGCAGTTAAGATGTAGATACCTGTGAACCTGTGTGTTTAAAACTAGGAATCCATCCTGACCTGGAGTATGCCCATCTGTGGAATGGACAACTACTACCACTATACAGGGTTACAATGGCCATGCCCATACACAGGGGCACATAACCAACACAAAATGTCACTGGGCATGCTCACACACTTAGTAGCACAGGGCTGTTTGGAATGCACTATGTGTCCATCTACACAAGGATATACTGGGCATGCTAATACTCCTAGTAGCACAGGGCTGACTGGGATGCACTCTGATGCTAAACACGGAGGGCCACAGTGGCATGCTATTACAGGTAGACGTAAAGAATACATTGTAATGGGCTCTGGTGTTAGTAGTTGTTATTGTTATCAAGAACGCTGCTTTACATATATTTGACACCAGTCTTTTACACAACATCAGCTGTCATTCTGGGATGACATGGCTGACAGTAGGCAGGCCTTTGTCACATATCACATGCATCCATGATGCAAGGGATTGCGGATATTACTCAAGTCGCATCCGCACACATAGTGCCATTCCAAGGAAAATTCCTAAACACAGATTAACTCCCATACACCTACAGGACAACTGCATTGTTTTCTTATGCTAACCAGTGGTAGATGTATACCGTCCATATTCACAGCTGGTCACTGTAGATCCAACAATGGGGAGTACTGACATCTCTGCAGTGAGGAACACCTGGCTGATGTCTCTGTAGTGCACAATAGCACTACCACCTTATGCCTCAGAACCTAGCACTACCACCATATACCTCAGAACCAGACATGTGGGCCATAACACAGGTACGGACCGCTCGAGGTAGTGTACCCACATGCATAAAGGCCATTCACATGTACTGAGTGGTCCCCCATGAAAGGCATCACAGATGAGCCATGTGCAGGACACAGTGTCACATGCTGCATTCTAGGAAATAAACTGCAGACACCACCATGCCCTTGGACTACCAACACACAACCATACATGTATGACATAGACAAGTGCACCACCATGTGACCCTTGACCTGTGCACTGTACTAAGCTCTACATCAACTGTAGAGAGTACACATGTACTGACACAGTTGCATCATGTGTTATGCAATGCAATGATACCACTGTCTGTGACCAGGTCAGCTGTACACATACCAGGGGCCCACAGTACTTTCCACCATTAGCAGATGTCTGTTGCTGTACACCAGTACACACCCTCATGTATGGATATGACATACATGTACCTGCCCTGGGTATGTATATGCCACACACACACAACATACCTGTAAATAGCATAGCTGTTGTAGTCCTTTGTGCAAACAGGTGGCTACAGCCATTACACACATGCACATGGAATGTAGGTCCATGGCTGCTGGATGCTAACAGTACATAAGGTGTGATATCAATGTTGACAGAGGTAACATCCCCTCTGTACTGGTCACCCATCATATCATACAACAGTCCATGTGTCATGTATGTCATTACACATATCCACCAATTGAAATGCCTACAAACATGACCAAATGTCAGGATTGTAGGACCTACACACCTGTACATGTAGTGTTGTGCGTTCAGATAACATGCGTGTGCAGTTGCTGATGTATGCAGGTGGCATGTATCCTAGTACATCATGCAGCTGCAGTGCAGCCTCAACATTGCCAACTGTATATGGTGATATGCTGAATGTACAGAAAGATATACCACAGGTATAGACAGATGTGTTGAAATAACTAAGTGGTGGGGCATCTTTGCAGATGTATGTTTGCTGTGGACAGCTCACAGGTGTGTCACAAGTGGTCCTACAATACCCTGTGTAACCGGTAAGCAATGGTTTCATTAATTGAAGGACATAACACACAACTTAGACAGTGGTCAGGGTGACAGCGAAGGTAAATCACTTGACACCTGTTAATAGATATGATGTCCCTAGTGCATATATCAGCACTGTTGGCACAGAAAGCGTCAGTAAAGTTTGTAACGCATGCAATACTGCTGTACATCTGACATACATAACATGAGCTAGGCTCAGTTGTTACTCGCTTGTACACTAGTGTACACATCTGTACAGACTGCAATGTAGAAAGCAGGACATAGGCAGGGGTGTGTATCTCATACATGTGAGGTATCTGTATGTGCATGACATAGGTGTATTAATTACTGAATACCACAGTGTGTGTATGTAGGGCTGACTGGTCCCTGGGGTGATGATGTATGTTACCATACTGAACTGATAAGACCCCTCCCACCATCCAGGTGATGCATTCTACTATCCGTGTTGATGTCCCCGATCTTAGGCCGTACTGACTACCTGTACATGTGTATTCTCTGTGTGTGCATCATGTAGGTGCACAGTACTGTAATGATGATTTGCACATAGGCAGGGGTCCTCATCCCACCAGTAGCAACTGTGTGTGGGTGGGTGTTACTGTGTCGGTGAAGCCATGAGTGTGTGTGTGTGTGTGTTACAGTGTCACTGAATACATGTGTGTCAATACCTGAGTGTGTGGGTGCAGTTATGTGTTGGCATCCTGCCATGGGAACGTGTATTACTGATTCCCATTGAGGCATCACACTTCCCACTGGCCTCTACCCTTGTAATCAGCTAGACCACTCTCTTATCTCACCACTCCATGTAACTGTACCTGTGATATCACCCTTTATGGATGGTATGTCTGTGGCCACAGTAGCTTAATACACAGCTATCATGCTCTTGGAATGGTAGACGTGTTTGTAACATGGGACATTCTCACTGGTATGTGGCAGCTACACAGTGTATGCTGGTATATCCATACATACCTGTGAGTAGTCTACATTGACATATGGGACACTTAACTGCAAACACTGACATCCACCGGCATGTGCAATTAGATCTGAAGAAGGACAGCAGAACATCATGACCAACATGCATTTACTGTTGTTACACAAGACACATACTGTTAACAGTATTGTACACCTGTACTACATGGTATATCTGCTGCCTGTCAACAGTCCTCAACATTTGTAAACTACACATATCATCCTAGTCTGTTCACCCTGTGCAGCAGACCATATGAGCATGTCCCTGCACTGATGGTGTGGATGTCAGGGATGCGGCATAGGCATCATCATATGCACAGGGTATTAATGTTTGCCAGAGGCCTAGGCTGCACCATTGGATGACATCATGTGTGTGGGTTTGGGCCTTTGATCTAATTGGGGGGTGTGGATGTTATGAATGTGTGTGATGTGGTGCCCTACATGTGTGTCCAGTGTGTGCGTGTATGTATGCACACAGTTCTCCCATGTGTCTGGCCTACACAGGGGTATTATTGACAGCTGCAGACTGTACAGGTGAGGTTTTACAGTTCACGGTGTCCGGCCATGGACATTTGACCTGTGCCTGCCAGGGGTTGCATGGGCACTACCAGACAGAGGTACAGATTGGGTACTGTCTGATGTCACTTGTCCACTGGAACCATGTCCCTGTTGGGACCGTCCTGGGCCACGTGCACATGGCCTGCTGTGTTGTGGTGTGGACAGCACAGCACCAGATGCACTGCTGCTGCTACCGCCACTATGGGAGCAGGCATGTGAGGTAGCTCATACACGTAGGCCTGACACAGGTGATGTAGCAGACCTATGTCCACATGCCCGACGCCTCACTCCTACTAGATGTTCCAACACAGACAGCTCACGCTCGCAGATTGTCATGCCATGGTCAAGGACTCCAGCCATGTCACCCAACCGTCTATCCAAAGCATCATCAATCTGCTGTTGAGCATTTACCATTGCCTGGATGCTGTTGTTTAAAGAACAGCAGCAGCCCTCTGTAGCCTCTGATCTTCTCTGTTGCGCCATTCAGCATGTGCCTGTGCCTCCATTACAGCCTGAAACATGTGTCTGGTGACACCAGCTGCTGAGCTCTGTCATGCAGGAGCATGTTGGCCAGAGGTCCTCATACGAGCAGCATTGGCCACGTGCCTGTGTGGGGCACCACCAGTAGTTTGATTGACACCATGGTGTGCAGGCACACCTTCCATAGCCCCCACACCTTCCTGTTCCAAGCTACCATGTGCCAACTGTCCTTCCTCTATGGCCACTGGTGATGGGGTATGTGCAGGTATGGGATCTGTGTGCGGGGATGAGGTGGATATAGATGGAATGGCAACCAATGGCACAGTTTCTGCCCCTGACATCTCTGCCTGTGTCCCAATCATACATTCATCATCACTGCTAGAATCTGTGGGGACACTAACATCTGATGTACCGCAGGAGGGCAATGCACCTACATCACCTGTGAGGGCAGACAAGAACTGTACATTACAATCTCTACAATAGACACACACACGCATGTGATATGACAGAAGGCATGCAACATGCATGTGATACGGCAGACGGCATGCAGTGCAGATGATAATAGTGGTAGTTATACATCCCTAGGTTGCACACAACAGCATGCATGTGTGATAGCAGACAGCATGCAAATTACACAGTCATAGTAGTGGTTAGCATACTTCCCTGTGTTACACCATGTGGACCAGCACAGGTTAACAGTACACCTGCCTGATGTGTGGCATATGACCTTGATAATCACATGTAGTATGACATGTGATCTGCTGACGTGTGCAATGACATGCATACATGTTTAACACAATGGTGTCCTGTCAAATATACAGTGGGGAAATGGTGTACCAATTCAGTGTTGTCTGTCCACCCTACAGATATACTGCAAATTTAGCTGATGTGCATGGCCATTGCAGGGAATCATGAGGCATCTCTAGTGCTATACAGTGTGATTTACAGACAGGGTTCATAGTCATGACTGTGTTCAGATACAATACATACATACTGTGGAATGTAACCCATGTCACTGAGGTGTATACACACTAAACCATGATGTGGAAGTTGTGACACAGGTCACTGATGGGTATACGGATGACACCCCTGCACATCTGCAACCATATTGCTGTAGCCTGGCAACTGTGGCCAGACATGGTGAGCACATCGGTACACCATGTCCCACATAACATCTGTGTTCCACACACACACACGAGGAGCTAGTATGGCATTTATGTCCAACATCAGCAACGGGAATGTACTGAATCTGTGGCCTGATGTGGATACTGTACAGGTGACTGCTGTCATGTTGCAACACCATCAAGATGTTCAACACATCTTATGTGGTGGATTGATGTTGCGCCTACACAAGATGTGCACAGGCCTGTAGGATGTCTAGTGTTCCACATCTACATTATGACCATTATACAAATGGCCATTGTACGACAGGGTGTACACACAAGCACAACATGTCTACTGTGTGTGTGTTGCTCCATGTCTCTGGCTATCCTCCATGGCCATGTGTGTACATGTGTTGTCCAAATTATTGTGATGGGCATCTATTTCACATGTCTGTGTTGTCCCATATGACATATATGCTCCACTGACAACAGGGTTATGCAGATAAAGGGTGGTATGTGGGATATGTTTTCAGGTTAGGTAGGCAGTGTAGCAGCCAGGCCAATAGATGTCATGGACATGTCAAGATAGCACATCACATTGTGTGGCATTCATAGCAGGGCTATGATCCACACTGGTGAAACCTGTGTGCTGGCCATACTCCAGCCCACTGTGTATTACTGTTTGTATTCACCACATGTGTAGATCAGATCTGTTGTTCATCCCTAAAGTGAACAGCACCTCCACCATTGTATGCACAGCTGCCAACACATCTGGCAATAAAGTTTGTGAGGATTCATGTCAGTGAGATGATTCACATAGTTTGCAAGTGTTGCACATAGGTAGTCATTGTGATGCATTGCAGGTCCAACCTGTATATTGTGACAGGACCATACATTATGTGTACATGTTGTGAATGGCCACATGGCAGATAGATATGTGCATTACGGTTCCTGATAAATAATAACACTCTCACCTGCAATGGGCTGCTGACGCAGTAGAATGCCAGAGGTACCTAAATAGGAGTAACACAGCAGTATGGGCATAATCCACCCCTGTATAAAGGCTACAGGGAGCAATGTGCATAGCACATACACCAGTACATTAGACTATACTATGGTGTATGCACATGTGTGCATACACAGAGTAGCATACTATAGTATGCGGCATGTGTGTATATATGCCTTGCATATGATGTTACATTACATATTGTACAGTGACACATGCAACTATATGGAATATAGTTGTTATAGGTGCAGTACTGACTTACCAGGCAACTCTAGGCTCAGTGGTTGAGAGACACCCACCTCCACAATATCAGCTAAGGCTTGAGGATGTGGTTCTGCAGGTGTCCCTAGGTTGGCCAGTAGCTTCTTGGTACGTGTGAGTGGGGGCTGGGTTGGTGGTCCACCACCTGTTATACCTTGTTACCTGGAAGACATAATGATGGAGACAAGTCACAGTAACTCACAGATACATACAGAGCTACAGCTGAACATACATGTGTATCGCATTAATTCAGTTTAAATAGTTGTATTTGCAAACCTACATGACACTGACGTGTTTGTGTCACACGCATGTGACACTCAATGTTGAGTGGATATTATCACCATATATGTGTGTGTGTTACCTGATTACATTGCTCATACTCCATGTGGTTGCTGTCTTGATGTGGGCATGTCTGTTTGCCTGTACTGGTGTTCCTACCTATCAGCACATGGCTGGATGTGTCCACATTAATGCAGTCAACCTTGATGCTGTGTATATATCACATATAAGGACTTACACTGCCTTAACAGACATGACCTGTGACCCTGCAGACAAGCTCACATAAGGTTTTACATGTATGTGTCCTGCCATATACAGCTATACGGCACTGTACAGAGATTCAACATCCTGCCATGCATCACCTGTGTTGTACATGTGATACACATGGGACACTGGCTTGCCAGATGGTATTTGCAGGGATGGATATCAACTATAGCATGTACAGTCAAAGTCAACTAGTGGGCTATATGCCATGGGCCATGTATGAATCTAGGATGAAAGGTTACCTCGCAGTAGTCGACAGGTGGGTCTGTGGGGCCAGGTGGAGCAGTGCCACATTACTGATCCACAGGGTTAATGATACATATACCATGCGGTCATCACACCATGTCTGAGAGGGGAGCGATGTGCAGCTTTGACGGACAGGAATGCATAGTATGGCAGGACTATGTCAAGTGTATGGGACAAGGATCTCTCCAGCATGTGGTAGATGGATGTCCATGAAGTATGTGTTCGACATCAGGATGAGTATGCGTAGCATGTCCAACATCACTGGGTTGGACATGAATTTATTCAGGGTATGCATCATGCTACATAGTGGAGATGGGGAATGGGAAGGCTGGTGTAGGCCATCTGCACATGGCCAATACCCCTTAAAGGAAATATATGATCTGATATGGGTCACTTGAGTGTTTTGTATGGCTGGACAATGATCTATATATTAATGAATGGCATGCTATCATTATTAGGGTTGCCACATATGACTGCCTGACAGGTGTGGTGACGTAGCTATTACAGGAAAGACAACTTCTCAGCTGCATCCCTCACACATGTGTCCATTATGTTGACAGCTGCCTAGATGGTAGTTCATGGGTACAGGGTTATTAACATAGGGGTGACAGTGCAAGACAGCTATTGCTCCTAGGTCATAGTCGTTCGCATACTTCAATAGGCAGATGCCTTCTGTTTGTCTGTGTGGTATGGACTACAATGAGGGGGAATAAAATTCATTAACCCTGACATGCTGTAGCTGCCACTGGTGTGATTATCACATATTATTCAGACACCTTCTGTAGTGTTGGTTCTGCTAGCAGTCCTGTTGTAAAGCACTCCTGTGACATAGGAATGTACATCTAGTATACCGAGTGTAGGTGGTACACAGTATGGGTAATGATGCCCTATGACCTGGCAAGGTTATGATATGCAGTGTGACATCAACCATACTGTCATCTACATCTGTACTGCTGACATCACTTAAGTGATCAAGGTTCATGGCCTTCCAGACCAGACTCAGCAGGGTAGTAGTAAAGTACTTTCCCATTATCAGTGGTGTCTCCCCCTTTGTGGGTTGTGATACCTGTTAGTGTGCACCATTCAGTGTGTACACAACCTGACATGGAGCTATGTTTTACATGATGTGTACGTGGAGACCATCTTGTTTTGCCATATGTGTATGATGCAACCTGTGATGTGGGCAGGTCCCATGCAGACTGAGTGCAGCTTGTACCTGCATAGTTTTGGGTACAGGGGCCATGTGCTGTACATAGTTATATGCTTGTGAACATGTTGGGGGAGGGGGCCGTGTGTTTATATTATCCAAGACCCTATCTGGATTACTTATTCATGCTAAGCACTTGTTCAGGACTTGTAAACACTACGTAAGCTAATAATTACTATAGCACTCAATCTTCCTCATTACCTACAGGTAAGGGTGAACAGGTTTTGTACACACTTTTCTCACTTGCGTAGAGTAATGTAGCTCTTGTACTCACTTTCCTCAATTATCTAGGTGAATGTAGTTCTATATTCAGGCATGTCCAAGAGTCAACTGCCAGTGTTCTCACCTGTCTATCTGATTAATCTGGACATCTTGAGGCAATGTACACATTGCCTCATGTACACAGACAAGACTCTCCGCCTGCCACCCAACACTACAACCTGTGAGAGAAGCACTCATCTAGCCAAACTGGAGGTAAAGGTCTCTCCAACCAAGCCTGACCCCGACTGTCATGTGGAGAAGGTACACAGTCGCACAACACCACATTTATCACATAAGTCTCACTGAATCTACCCCATTAACTGGGAAAACTACTTGTGTACCAACACATTAGCTCAACGGTTTCTGGAATTCATAAACACCAATGCCCTGACCCAACATATCCACACACCCACCAGGGGCAACAATATCCTAGACCTAGTCATTACCAACATGAGTGACTGGTGCTCCACACGTGAAGCCAACTCTTCATTGGACCGATCAGACCATGTGCTGAACAACATTGATATCCACATCCCGCACCTACCCCCCATTAAGGGAACCACAGTATAATATGTCTACAAGGCCAACTGCATGCTTCTTAAGACAGACATGGTGGACGTCATGACACCCATGCAGATGGATAGTACTGTTACAACTGCTGAATCCTACACAAATGCACTCTATAAGCACTTACAGAAGTGCATGGCTTGTGCTATCCCAAACAGAACCAGGACGCTATGCTCCTAATTAACTAAACAAATCTGGTGGTCCCCCTGCCATAAACATATTGTACTATAGGAGGAAGATACTGTTGCAAATGAGAGTATAATACCATGTGTGGAGGAGATCCCTGGCCAGCCTCAGTAAGAAAGTGAGATCCCTTATAAGATCCTCCAAAGCTAGCTACAAAATCTATAACGCAACAAATACCAACAATAACCACAAAGCATTCTATAGCTATGTCACATATCTCGATGTCAACAACCAGATCGACTCTGAGTTACAGCACAAAGGCACGAACATTACAGAAACAATTGATATTGGCAATATCCTGGCAGATCCCTCTCAAAGTTGCACACTCTAAAGGCAATATCACAGCATCCATGGGACCGGACAACATCCCAGGCTGCGTTTTACACAAACTTCAGATCGTACTGTCTCCCCACCTACGCACCATGTTCAGTAATAGCCTCACATTGGGCATAGTGCCCCCTGAATGGCACACCGCAACAGTTATCCCATTCCACAAAGGTGGCGCCACAACAGACCACGGGACCTATTTCTCTATAGGCCTGACTAGCCTGGTCTGCAAGGCTATGGTTCACATCATGGATCACTGTCACAGAGACATTGGGTACCTCCCAACCTTTGGCCCCTCCCTGTTTGGCATTGTTAAGGCAGGACCATGCCTCCTAAACCTGGTGGACTTTTTAGAGACAGTTACCAAGGCATTAGAAGAGGGTAAGGAGGTCCACACAGCCTACCTACATCTCTCATAGGCTTTCAACACCATTCCTCCTTCTGGTATTATCAGCATACCCATCTGCCTGAATATTAACCCCTACGTCATGTAATGGTTTGCAAAGTGGCTCGTGGACAGAACCCACACAGTGGGAGTTACATACCCTAGGTCCGACTGTATACCAGTTACAGCTGGCGTCCCCCAGGGCTCAGTCCTAGGACCCCTCATGTTCAGTATATACCTCTCTGACTTACAGACTAGCACAGGAGGGCTTTGGCTGAAAAGGTTTGCAGACGACTGCAAACTAGGGGGCATAATTGTTTCCCCAGCTGTTACAGACACCCTCTGGAAGGGTCGCACTGAGACAGACACCTGGTGTTAATATCATGGCGTCAGGCTGAATGCCTAAAAGTGCATAGTCATCCCCTTTGGATATAACTAATTACCCATGGACTACCACATAGGTGCTAGTCCTCTACATACAAAAAAGGTAATACGGGATCCGGGAACCCCAGTAGATAGCAATCTCTCCTTCAATACCCATAATTACAAGGTGGTTAGAATATCCTTCTACATGGCCCCCCTAATCTCTAATGGATTTGCATCCAGATCAGAGGGGCCATTGTGACTCTACACATGTCCTATTAGACCCATTAAAGGATACAATACCCCATTTGGGATGTACCTTACAAGACAACTGTAACAGCTTGGAAGACCACACCAGTACCACACCAAGAGGATTACTGACCTCAAACAGATGACCTATGCAGCCCAACCTATGAAACTCCAGCTGTACTCAGTTGCATACCGCATACTCACAGGTGATCTCCACTTGACATACAAGGCCCATGTCCAACCCTGTATTGCTGGATATGCTCTACCTAAACAGAATCCCCTGAGAGCCATATGCTCTAGGGATATACACCTAACCACAATGATGAGTAGGACATGCTGGACAGATAGATTCCTGACCCAGACACTCCCTATGCTTTGGAACATGATTCCAATGTACATCAGGCAGGGCCCCTCATGAGCACCCTTCAAGGGAAACCTTGATGTGTGGATGGGAGACAGACATGTACCTCGGGGATCACTGCAGTGGCTCTGCTGGACAGAGGCACAGGGAACTATTGGCTCTGCCATTCAGAAGCACAGGGAACCAACCCTGGGGGTGGCGAAAGCCAACACATGCTAGCTAGGCTTACAGATACCCTTGGTAAGACAGCCTAGTACCTACCTTTGCACATATTACATGTCCTATGTGCATGGATAGTTAAATAGCTCTTCCATTTTACTTTGCTATCATGCTGATAAACTGTCAACTCACTAAAAGACATATGTATCCTGTTATTCTGTATTGTAAATGACAATTGACAAAACTAATGTTTGCTTAACATTACAGTAATGCTATGTAGCTTGTAATACATATCTGCTTACAATACTGTACATTACACAGTTATTGGCACAATATCCCACAATGCAAATCATACTAGCACAGTGGCCCAACCTACCACGTTATTCTCTATAATACACCCATACATATGGCTACAGTTACAATATATCAACATATATTATCCCCTGTTATAGCACATACTTGTTGGACCAGTCATACCACTGACATCGGTTGGTGAGGAGTATTTCTGTTCAAAGCCCTTATATAGCATCCCTTGTGGTGTATGCGATGTTTGCCTTGTGACCTACAGCAGTACACACAAATACTATAAGCGTTACTTTGCTCAACAATACATCACTACAAGATAACTGTTTCCACTATATGGATTGCGTGCACTTTAAATACTACAGAATAGTACTACATACACAGACATATTGACTGTTCTACATACCTTATTAGTAACCTGAAGTGTCGTTAACTCTTGATTCAATCCTTTTCGGTTTGTGTTTCAATGTTCTTTGTAACTTTCCGCTGGTGTATATGGATGGTTTGAATGTGTGATAACACATCCTTTTCTAGTTACATATCGGTAACATGTGGTATCCTGTCCACCAATTGCTGTTACACAGTAGTTAATTGGATGCACATCAGCTGTGCAGCTACTCCATTAGCCGATATCTTGGCAACAGTGGTGTATAAGTGAGTACTCCTTTTGGGCGTTGTCCATTTGCTTTACTTTCGAGGGAGATGGCCTAGATGTGTTATTGCGATATATTTCAACAGCTATATGGAGACACACAGAGATATATTAGCTTCATGACTCCCATGGACTGTGTGTAATGGCTAGATGATTTAGTTCTACATGTGAGTACAGCTGTTATGTTTCGGAACAGTGCTACTTATGCAGGGTTTGTTTGTACCTGATACTTCTGCAGATGTTTGTCTGGCAAGGATGTTTGGCCAGCTCAAGGCCATATGGCCATGCATGAACTGTTATGTGGTGTACAGTGTGCTCACCATACATCCTTGATTTGGTGTACAAGTGTAGCATACTGTGCTGTTACTCACTAATTGCTAACACATCCCAGTGTACGCACAACCCTCTGAAACTGGATTAGTGCAAACAAACCCTATTATATCAGCAGCTGTTCCATTGTATAACAGCAGCTATTTCACATAGTGTCATGTTAGTGTGTCTCTGACAAGATATGTTAAGGCTTCTGCAGATGTCGTACAGTGTGTGAATGATTTGTGATGTTATTACAGTTTGTATTGTAATATGTTTGGGTGTGGGGGTGATGGTAGGTGTGCTTAGCAGATGCAGGTGTGTAGGAACTGCTTTTATACATAATCGCTATGTGCGTGAGGGTTCCTTCCCTATTTGAACTCCTATCTTTTTGTGGACTAATACAATGGTAATTGCAGGCTGATTCATTAAGGCACTGTTATGTGGTTCCTGTATAGCATGCAGGTGATGTTAGTCCTTGAATCCCTCCGGTAATACATCTGAATGTAATAACATGTTGCTACATGATAGCTGTGTATTTCTGTCATAGGTATTTGCAGTCATCGTAGTTGTGTTGGTGACTGACCCTCTTTGGCTAGGGTTGCCACCTTTTCATATGGCCATAGTGGGACCTTTTCGGGACACACATCTGATTTTACAGGCCGACACAAACCCACGGTCAGTACACGGGATAGAACTTTCCTTTCTTGCCTAATTATAAGCTTATTCTTGTAGCAGTTTAGTTGCTTATCCTGTTTTCTGTAACATGTAGGTATTTTAAATACAGAAATAACTGTTGTATGCAACTATTACAGTACATATGGCACATAATTATGTCCTACAATCCCAGGACATTTGCCACGTTTAATATATTTGGTCAGGACACAACTGCCCAAAGAGGGAGTGTCCCTCACAAAGTGGGACAGGTGGTAACACTATAATTGGCTCATGTCCATAGCACATATTTGTAAGAGTGTATAGGAATATACTCTCCATATCCTTTGTTCATAAAGTTGGTAGTGGCGGAATGTATGATTGCTATGGTCTATGTTATACACATATATGAACACATCAACCGCTGTATACGGGAGACCTATGGAATCCCGAAACCACAGTGTTACAACGCACACAGTCCCGGGACCAGACTCCCATACCCCACATTACCGACATTGACAGTAACTCGCAAAGGTAACACAAACATGGAACACACACATGCACACACAGACACCCTGCTACCCAACACATCCAAACAAACCATCCTACACTACATATGAGCAGGTGGCCAAGCCCCCCTACACCCCCATGTAGGTGTCTGCACCCCCCACACCACCCCCTACTTTAATATTCTACATCCTAGGTCACGCAAACAGATGCACAAAGCTAACCCGCAACCACACATTACAGTCCCCCAAGAACAAACACCACACACAAAACACACACACACACTAAAACCCTAAGAAACACATGTACACAAAGTAACCTACCCAAACCGCAACACCAGAAGCACTGACTAACTGTCCATTAACATTGTGAGATTACACCTCGTGCATCTGGTGTTTCGGTACTGTGTTCTTTCGGACCTTAAGCCTCTGGATTACTCGTGTCGGTATGCAAAGCAGTCGGTATGTGGTACATATCCCATTTATATGTACCTCCATGGTTATGTAGATGTTGTTAACCTATCCGTATATCTGCATATATATGTATATCCCCATATATCGACATATCTCTCTCTCTCCCTCTCTCTCTATATATATATGATGATGTATAAATTTATATATATATATATATATATATATATATATATATATATATATATATATATATATATAAAACATACACCTTTCATTGGGTACATGCCAGTTTGTCCTATTTCAACAAATTCCTATCTGTTGTGTTTTATCCTGTCAGTATACTCGACTGCCATTGGCAGATCTCAGGTAGCTTAGTGGTATGTTATTATGATGAATGTGTACATGGTTGCGTGTTCTAATCCTGGCAGTGATATCTTACCTCTCAGAGCAGGCACTGGTAGTGCAAGGGTGATTAACGCACATTTCAGCAGTTTTGTGTTCCACATGTTTATTATTCTGTGGAGAACTACCTATATATGCAAGCTGTGTTTAAGGTATACTATGTAACATGTACACATCTGTGAAGATTCCTGTCAGGGATACTCCCCATTATTTTGAACTACATCCCTGATTACATTATACAAAACCCCTCACTGACACTCCAGGGAATCCTTGCAGAGTGGATGATGTGGTGAACAGTAGCTACACCCCAGGGATCCCGCAAGTGGCTCTGCTCCACAGAGGGACAGTTAGTTGATCGATGTGGTGGCTACAGCAGACACATTTTGCCTATGCTTATGAGTGGCCTCGGCGGTTGGGCATATACCTACCTATATATCTATGAACTTGTACATACAGTATGGACACATGCTGATAGCTTAATTTACTGTTCAGGTATTGACTTACCTTGTGCTAATGGTGGTTGTGTGTACAATAGTTCAGGGCTACCTATGTAGGATGCACACAGTAGACCACCTATACATGACAGTTTATAGGTGGTCATGTGTGTGTGCCATCCATGTTTGCTGTGTGTGCAGGTGGAGAAGGATGTCAGTCCATGAGTGCCTATACTGTCAGTGTGTGTGCTATACGTTCCCTCTTTGCCAAGGCATGGGCATACTGGGCACGCCTCTGCTTACTGGGGCTAGCACAGGGTGTTCATGGTCTGAGTCCCCCTGTGCCTGCGGGTCCCTTGGCAATGGTGGTGGGCTATGAGGGCCTTCACCATTTTGTCCCTGCTGCAGCTGTTTCCGCAAGATCATATTGTGTAGCATGGCACATACTATGAAGATGTGGGCACATGTTCCTGGAGAGTACTGCAAGGCTCCACCAGATATATCCAAGCAACAGAACCATGATTTCAGCATCCCAAACACGCACTCTATGATGATTCTGGTTTCTGCGTGTGCCTCATTATTGCGTTCTTGCATGGCTCTGTGTGTGCATTTCTGATGGAAGTCATCATCCACGGTTCCAGTGCATAGTCAGCATCTCCCACCAGGTGGCCATATGGGATGTCCCCCCTGGCAAATACCTGATACAGCTGTGAGGTATGCCAGATGTGGGAGTCGTGATAGCTTCCAGGGCTGCCAGCACACACATCCATGATAATGCCCTGGGCATTGCACACGACCTGGCAGTTGATGGATGGGAATCCCTTGCGGTTTATGTAGCGCCTACCCTGCTCACTGGGTGGTGACTTGATGTGTATGTGCGTGCAGTCTATTGCACCCAGTACCTCCAGGTAGTCTGCCACACTGTGGAAGAGATGTATATTGCTAGTCAACTCCTCCTGTGTTCGGGGGAAGTATATGTGCTCATTGGCATGTGGTAACATGGCATCCAGGAACTGGTGGAGTACCCTGGATGCTGATGCCTGTGAGATTCCCATGATATCCCCAGTTGGCCTTTGGAAGGTAACTGTGGCTAGTATTCTCAAGCTTACACATACCTCCGTGTCCTCTGGGATGGGTTCCTGTCTGTTACTTCTGGCTCTGAGGCATGGCCAACACAGCTCAACAAGTTGCTGTATGATGTCCCTGTCCACCCTGTAATGCTCTATCTCCAGATCATGTAGCCCCTGGTAGGTTACCCTGGGTCTGAACACTCGTTTCCTCCTCCGGTGCCTAAGATGGTTGCCAGCATCATCCTCCACACCACCGTCAGTCTCCAATACATGCTGGTGAATCAAAGCTATGGCAGCCCCTAACATATACATATTAAAAGTTCCCCGTCTGTATACACCTATGGTGCAGAGTGTCTGGGAATACACAAGTGTGTGTGTGGGGCTTTCACACCTTATACTATTGTGCAATGGATGATGCTGGTGTAATTGGGTGTGTTTGTGCTATTCCAGCTGCAGGGTATCTTAATTATTGGTTTTACAGCAGGTACTGCTATTGTAGGGCCTTTGATGTTGACTTATGTTTGTCTGCCGTGATTCATCTATTGCCCTTTACTTCTATTTTCAACCCGATTCACCTCCCATTGTCAGCCATGCATCCAGCTACCGCCTTTCTTGTTTTGTGCTTCCACAACCCAGGATTGTGTTGGGAAATGTGTTATGTAGCTGATCTACTGCAAGTTTTCTTTGTTCTGCTGTGACAGTTCTCTTTTCTTTGCTGTACGGCACCTCCCCTTTCCTGTTCTCCAGGTAGCTGCTAGCAGCCTTGTTAGCTGTTGTCTGTGGCCCACTGTGAGTTTCTAGGTGTTAATTACTCATTTGTACTCCAATTACCATGCTGCAGCATTTCCTTGTTGTCTTCCCGTATCTTTCCTGTTTCAGCTGTGGTGCACACCACACACAGCTGTTTACCAGGTTTCATGCGCGTTTTCATCCACGTTCACATGAACTTTTGGTTACCTTGTGTGCTCTCAGCTAAGCAAAGCTATGGCTACTTCCACACCCCTATCCTGCAGCTTTGCTTAGCAACATGGATTAGCAATGATCCAATGTGCTTACAGCTACGGTGTCGCACCCCTCTCTTGATGTCATGTTTACCTCCAGGCCACTCCTCGGTGTTATAACGCTACGCAGTGTGGTACATCCTTACACCAGTGGTGCATTTGCGATTAAGTATTACTTGACTCATTTGCATGGCATTGACTTCTAATTCCTAGTTACCACAAGGAACACTGTCACAGACCCTTAGCAACCCTTGCGCCATGGTTGTGGTGTAGCATGTGTGCCATTGATTATTATGCGAATATCATGAATTGCGTCACATTACAGTTTTATGACATCTAAATATATTTTCCTTGTGATCTCGTTTGCGCACCGATGCACTGAGGTTTTACTTTGCGTTGGTGTGGCCATGACATTAAATGTTATTTTTTATATGTTGTGCATGTTGTTTTATGCCACTGGCTATATATTTAGCCACTGACATATATTAACATTATAATACTTAAGTTTGATCCGCTTTCATGGCTCCAATTTTATGTTTGACAAAATGTAAACCTTTTTTTTGGTTTACATTTCTATATGCTTACGGTACGCCTGCACAACTTCATGAATCGCCATATACCTTCATTTGCATGCTACACTGCTGCGCATGGGGTAATTAGCATACATGCATCGGGAGTTTCGCAGCTCTGGTGTAGGCTGGTAGTGCACATTGAAACAGCTCTTACCTGAATCGCTCGACGGCCATATTTGGCGCTAGATCACCAACGCTACTCCCACACATGGTGCAAGCTTCATGAATCCCTGGGAATGAATGAATGATTACAAGGAAGGTAGCAAATTGTTTTTATCTCATATGTCTTAAATTAAATATGTTTACAGTATATATATTAGGTACATCTCCCAAAAAGAAGAATTCTGAGTCACATGAATGGGGAAGGGATGGCAGTAGTCCCAGATTTTCTATTTAACCCAAGCTAGTAGTACACTTGGTTTATTTATTTTACTTGTATATTTAAATTTGTTTATCAGGATAGTCTAACTGGGCTACAAGAGCATATTTTCGGTAGCGTGCTGGAGAGAAAAGCTCCAAGGAACAATGAAGAATGAGTCAAGAATTTCAGGGAAGGAAACCAGGTCATTACAAATTAAACAGTGTAGAATAATATTAAACTATACATATTTATAAATCTATATTTGTAAAACACAAGTGCGCTTTGCACAGTATCAATACACAGATTCCAGAGAAGGGTTCAGAAGGTTGTTTTGTGATGTTATTTGATAGAAAGAAGGTTAATGGCAAGTACATCATCTGATTCCAAGTTAATTTGCAAGTGCTTTCCCTGAGGATACATGACCTAAACCCCCCACTCTCCCTTTCACTAGTCAGGCACCTTTGGGCCAGATTCAGTAAAATTCATGGATTCTGATGCATTATGCCAATATCAGAGCTAAATTTGCAGATAATGTTGTAATATTTATATGTAGCACAAGGAACTCAGAGTGTCTTAGTGTACAATGGAGTATTGCAGTAGCAAAGATGCACTAAATAAATTTGCAAGTAACTCGTAAGTAATGAGAAATAGGTGTCAAAGTGCGTGGTACAGTAACAGAGTTGGGGAAAGATCACCACAAATCAAGCATCTTGATAGTTATACATACATATGTATATATATCTATATCTATATATATATCTATATATATATATATAAATACAGAATCTGTCCGATAATGTTAAGGACAACTATGGAATATGACTGTCTCCATTATGGTACAAGAAAAAGAAAAGAATGCCAACTATCCCAGTGTAAGCTGTATGACATAAGTAAGACATATTTTCACAAATTTGCCCAGAAAAGTTACAGACAACTACAGATTTTTCCGCAATGCATTCACTAACAAAAAATACTTGCTTCAAAGCTCCAATGCTGTTTGTAATATATGCCTTCAGCAATTTTTGCAGTAAGCTCAAAGACAACTATGGCTATCTCTGTAAGACTATGTACTAATAAAATATTCCTGCTTGAACTTATGGATTTCAATAAAATCCATTAAATTTATAATGAAAAACAGTGATCACAGCCACATTACCAGCTATTTGCTAACAATGGGTTCAGCACTTATGTGGAGAAGACAGGTAATGCATACACTCAAGAAAAGTGGAAGATAGAAAATAACATGTTGGGGTGTGGGTGAAAAAGAGGAACACACAAGAGGGACCTTGGAATTGGAAAAGCTGAGGGAAAGTCAGAAGGTCATGAGCAACTTTTTTGGTGGGAATAGGCTCCATTTTTTTAAGAACAGAAGGAAAGGGAAAAGTAGGGAAACAGGAAGAGAAGGACATCACAGCAGGTATACCTATAGAATAAATATCACAATGCAAGACAAATAAAAGTTGGAAAAAGAACCCAATAAGGACAAGTAAGTTACACAGATGGCATACTGTACAACATGGGCGATGGAATGTTGTCAAATAGGGTGGGGATGCATACCAGTCATGATGAAATGCAGGAAAATATATATACCTATGCACTATCATGTTACCATGTGTTGCAAACTGTGTGGCAGTCATCTCTGGATGTGTGACCAATAGTAGATGTGTGTTGGAGGGTAAGAAATTAACATCACAGTACAAATTGGATAAATAAACATATATGCAAGTAGTCCATCAGCAGTGCAGGTGTAAGCCAAGAAACATCACAAATGCACACCACAAAACACACTCTCCTAAAGTCCAATGGGTCCCAATTGTACAGGAAAAAGGCCAAAGCAGAAAAAAACAAGGGACTTAACCATCTCACTGAGCTTAAATGAAAACAAAAAGTAATAAAACCATAAAGCTTTCGATTTGAGAATCAGCCCTTCATCAGTGTTCAGACCAGGAGAGTGTGTTTTGTACTTTTGACTTTTTCTTTATCCTATTGATCACTGATGACGAGTTGTTTCTGAATTCAAAAGCTTTGTAGTTTTATTAATTTTTGTTTTCATTTAAGCTCAGTGAGATGGTTGTGTCTGTTGTTTTTTCTGCTTTCAACATCACACATGAGAAAATGCAGGTCTAACAATGCTAGATAACTCAAGCAGATGACAGAAACAAACCTATGACCATGTATGTGAAAGGCAAACAACAGTGCCAAACAGAAGTACTGCAGGAAGGCAGCAAAATGGCTGCTACATACACAAGTAGGTGTACACAACCCAAACAAATATATAATGGAATATATGTATGTTACACACATATACCATGCCAAAAGCAGCACACAGGTTTAGATGTGAACGTATTTCTGTCAGTGGCCTAAATGGAATGTACATGAAATCAGAGTCAATACACATACACACACCAATGACATACAAGAATATTTATTGAAATATAACACTACACCATAACAAATATAGCAGGCTGTGCACATGTATGTCAACAAAGTACACTGGTTAACACACAAGTATAATGAAAGCAAGTATATAATGCAAGCAGTCACCAGCGACTTGTGTACAGATGTCCCACACCATAAAATGACCATACATTTGGCACAGGTTCACTGTGTCAAAACTAATACATGGTAATGGTCAATAATTGCAACAAAGGCAAACATAGTTGCAGAATATAAAAGGGAAATATATAGGTGGACTACCTGGGCTAACATCAGAGAATAGCAGGACAAGGTAAGTTGACACATTGCAAATGCATGTTTACAGCACAGAGGATGTTGTAGAAGCCAAACCCAAATACATTTAACCAAATGGAAAATGTATGTCACATGGCCAGAATGATTGCTGGTGTCCACTGAATTGGCCATGTATAAACCACACATACACATCAATGTGTAATCATGTAACATCAACTTATATAAGTATGCAAGCTACGAATTTCAAGCACATACACATATACTGTTATGCAAATGTTAAATAAACAAATGCAGCTGTATGTCACCCATCTTGCTCATTACTGAGCAGAGGACACTACTAAGAGCATCATTACAGCACATCAGTGGTAAATCAGTAAATTCTCACATTGCAAGGTACTATAGCATGTTACTGTGGATCCAACAATGTGCACACATGTGCAATCACTTAATGTGTACAACTGTTTGCTGATTGTGTGAAATTATGAGAATAAGTAATGGATGTGGAAATATAAGATAGTGTAAACATGCCATAATGTACTGTTAAAAGAATCTGTAACATTGTGTACAGATTAATGTCACATTGCTGTCCGATGCAGTCAGAAAAGGAGGACTGCACATAGGATATACATGTATATGATCCACATGGCATCAGTATTGCCAACCCATGACACACACCACATCATGACAGTGGAACATCATGACAACCGTCATCCAAAACACATGGAGAATGACATGTCCTTCTGTTGCACATACATGATATGAAAATACACAATTCCAGGCCATACTACAGTGGTATTTTTTATTATGGATAACATATGTTGTCTGTCATTTGTCCCTGCAAAACACAAGCTTACAGGCTATGTATTGTAACACTAGCTGCAGGTTAACTGCCATAATGCATGGACAGCTGAATGTGGGAGGAAAGTGTAATCTGTTAATGTGTGTCATACATATATTGATACAGAAGAAAATTTCACATGACAATAACACGTGAGCATGGCAGCTATATGGTATGCATGCACAAGAGTGCATATACAGCCTAGTCAATTGTTTGGCAATCAGCATGTTGGCAGCACAACACAAATCCCTCCAGAGAGTGGTGAAGACAGCCGAGAGGATCATCAAGACCACCATACCACCTATCCATGACTTGTACTTATCCAGATGTCTCAGCAGGGACAGAGGAATAATTAAAGACTGCACTCATCCTGCTGACAGGCTGATGTCCTTCAAGGATGCATTTGCAGTCATAACATATGGGTGGTCCTGCCTCAGGCAGCCCTTCGGTCGGCCGGATTCCAAAGTCTGGGTCTGGCCACGGCTGATGTCGCACTTTCCCCGACGTCAGAGCGTCTGGGGTATAAAAGCATCAGCCGACGCCATTTTCCCCAGTCTTTCTTGCTGCACGGTGCCCGAAGCAGAAGCTGTTCGCAAGTGCCGGTCGGTCAGATCCAGAGAATTCAGCTACCGAAGACTTCGAAAAAAGCTAAGTACCCCGTTGGGGACTCTTTCTTGCCTCAGCCGATGTCAGACAAAGTACATAATTGTTTAACTTGTGGGAAACAAATACCTCATAAGGATTTCCATTCCTACTGCCTTCCTTGCTTAGGCCCAGACCACGACGTATCGGCCTGTTCAGCCTGTGCTTCCTTCAACCGACGAACTCTTAGACGTTGGTTGGAGTTTGCAGAGGAATTTTTTTGGGCCAGTTTTGCTTATAAAATACTGACGGAGACTCCGACTTCGCATTTGGTGAAAAAACGGAAGGAAAAGGACCGACACTCGCGGCCCGCAGTTTCGGCTGAAACCATGGTAAGGCCTACCGCGAGTGTCCCGGTTTTGGCCGAAACCGAGTCCTCGGAGATTCCTTCTTCCAAAACCATTCAACCGACCACCGCAGCCCGGGAGGCCCCGGCTGAGTCGGCTACCGATCTTCCTACCGAAACCAGTGTCCAGGAAATGTCCGACACCATACCTTTGGACATTTCTACTCCTGCACGTGGGGCAGCTAGGCCCCCTGCTTCCATGTCCATTAAGGCCTTTACTAGGGCTAAAGCTGCTAAACTTTCTAAAGCTTTGCCTCCCAAGACTACCTCCCAGAGGCCTTCCTCTAGTTCTCAGATCCTCAGCCTTGCGGAGGACCTTATTTCTTTAATTAGGGGTTCACAACCTCACCCAGACAGGGCCTCTCACCCTCCTCTGGACAAAAGGCCCAGGACTGACCCCTCTGACCCACACTCTTCAGATGAGTCCACGGATGGATCTGAGTTGTCAGACCACCAGGAGGAGGCTTATTCGCCTTATGAGGATTCAGATGCTGAGGAATCTATCCCTTCGGCCTCCCCTCCTGAAGAGTTTTCTTTTGGTGAGACTACACTCCATGAGAGAGCATTTTCAATGGCAAGGTCAGGATTTCTCTGATTCTAGAAAAAGATTAAGGACCTTTTTGCATTTGCCTCAACATAGGCCCTTAGCTATACCTCCTGTTCTGAATGTAATTGATGATGTGTACAATGATGTCAGTACAGCCCCTGATACTCTTCCTCCGGCCCCTGCCAAACCTGATAGGTACTACAGGGTCCCGGATTCTCATTTCCATCTGTATAAAGCCCATTCTGCAGACCCAGAAACTATTTCTCAGGGCCCTAAGGGGGTTGCAGCCGCCACTGCCAAAAATCCTCTACCCTCTGAAAGAGAGTCTAGAGCTTTAGAGAGATGGGGAAAGAAGGTATATACTTCTGCAACTCTTTCTGTCAGGGCATTAAATTATCAATTTCATATGATACAGTACCAAGAGTATTTGTTAGATGAACTGAATAAGAAACTTTCTTCTCCTGAACCCCTTGACCGTAAATCCCCTCAGGATTTGGTACACAACTCACAACAGGTTAGTAATCATTTCTTAAAATGTGGCTATGATGCATTGGGGGCTTCATTTAGGTCAGCTATGACTGGGGCAGTTATTCGTAGGCATGCCTGGCTGAAGGAACAATCTTTGCCAGACCATGTTAAAGCTAAACTCCTGGATGCTCCAATGGAGAAGCAAAATTTATTTGGCTCCTCTGCTCAGGAGATCTTTAAAAAGGTTGAAGAAAAGGCAAAATCTGTGCAAACAGTTAAGGATTTCCTGCAAGTACAACCACCGAGATTCAGCAGAAACTGGCCTACTAAGAATTGGTCCTTTCCAGACTTGGACAGAGCACAGAGGGGCAGGAACAGGTGCCCTAGAGGCAGAGGCCAATCGAAGGGCTCCTACAGAGGCCGTCAGTGGCAGCCTGCCAACCAGAGGAGGAGTGCAACAGCAACAACTACTGCACCAGGACAGGCTCAATGACTTTACTTTGATTCCGCCTACCAGGGAACAACTGGAAGCACCCTTGGGCGGAAAGCTGGCTTTATTCTCAAAAAACTGGCATTATATTACAAGGGACACATGGACACTGCAAATAATAGACAAAGGATACAGGTTCCACTTCCATACTCTGCCAAAAAGAAACGGAATGCCAAACCTTCCACCAAATCAGAGGGCAGAGGCTTTAAGGCAGATCAACAATTTGCTTCAGATGAAAGCTATAGAAAAGGTACCATGTTCAGAAGAAGGCCAAGGATTTTACTCCAGACTATTCCTTGTACCAAGAAAAGAAAATCAATGGAGGCCTATTCTCGACCTGTCCGCACTGAATACTTACCTCATTGTGCCAAAATTCAAGATGCTGACCCTACAGCAACTTCTTCCCATGTTGGGCAAGGAGTCTTGGCTGGTGACTCTAGATCTCAAGGAGGCATACCTGCACGTCCCTATTCGACCAAGTTGCAGAAGACACCTCAGATTTCTTGCAGGATCGGAGCATTATCAATTCTCAGCATTGCCCTTTGGCTTATCTACTGTGCCCAGAGTATTCACGAAATGCCTGGCATCAGTAATTGCACATTGCAGACTTCAGGGAATTCAAATCTACCCATACCTGGACGACTGCCTAATACAAGCGGACAACAAGGGAAATTTGATAAAGGACTTGGCCTATGCCATCCACCTGCTACAGGCCTTGGGATACACAGTCAACATCCAAAAGTCAAGACTAGTGCCATCCCAAAGGATAACCTTTTTGGGTGCAGATATGGACACAACCACCCAAATGGCCTTTCTCACAGAAGAAAACAAAACAACTTTCAGATTACTTCATGATTCTGACAAGACAAACTCAGCTTACTGCAAGGAAAATCCTGCAGGCCCTGGGTTACATGGCATCCTGCATAATTCTGATACCACACGCCAGGCTGCATATGAGAAAATTACAATGGTACCTAAGGAGTGTATGGTCTCAACACAGTCACAGTTTAGAAACCTTGATACCAATCATTCCATGCCTTCAAAAGGAATTTCTGTGGTGGGCTCAGGCCTGCCAGTCCAACAGAGGGTTGCCTTTCAACAAACCAAAAACAAGGCAGACCATCACCACGGACGCTTCAGACCGAGGATGGGGAGCACACATGGAGGACAAATGTATCCAAGGCCTATGGCCTCAAGGACAGCTAAGCATGCACATAAACCAAAAGGAAATGCTGGCAGTGATGCATGCAATCGAGGCTTTCAAACCCTTCCTCCAACAAGGCCACCTGTTAATAAGGACAGACAACACCACGGTCATGTGGTACATAAACAAGCAGGGAGGCACACACTCTTACCGTCTATGCCGGCTGGCTATGAATCTATGGGAACTATGCCTGAAACTCAATATCCAACTACAGTCCCAATTATGCCAGGAAAAGAGAATACACTGGCAGACAGCTTAAGCAGAACTACCATGGATGCACACAAATGGATGCTGCACCCAGACATCTTCCAACTCATAACAAAGGCATGGGGAATGCCAGAGATAGATCTGTTCGCCTCCCCACTCAACCATCAACTGAAGACATTCTGCTCAAGGACATACCACCCACAAGCTTGGAGGGTGGACTCTCTCTCTTTCAGCTGGAAAGCTCTAAAAGTATATGCCTTCCCACCTCTCCCATTAATGTACAAGGTTCTACTGAAGATCAGGGAGGAACAGCCAAGAGTGATACTGATAGCTCCAGATTGGCCACAACAACACTGGTATCCATTATTGAGAAGCATGTCTCAGGCAAAACCATGGCCTCTCCCCCTATGGCCTCTTCTTCTGACGCGGAACAATTTCAAGATCATGCATCCCAACTTGAAAACATTGCAGCTAACTGCCTGGAAAATTCCTTAAATCCCAATCAAACTGTTTTATCACAGAGGGTGAAGGACATTATCTTGAAGCTGCCTTCCACAAGGAAGACATACTCAGCTAAATGGAAGAGATTTCTCATTTGGAGCACATCAAAAGGCTCAGATGTGACAGTGGCAAGCATGACACATATCCTGGAATACTTAGCAGAATTGTTCCACAATGGCCTGTCCTATTCTTCCATTAAGATTCATGCCTCAGCAATTTCAGCAGAATACAATGTGGATCCACCTATCTTCTCACACCCTCTCCTCAGACAATTTCTGAGAGGGATCAAAAATATTAAACCTCCAAGAAGACCCCCTCTACCTGCTTGGGATCTCAACTTTGTGCTGGAGAAACTGACACTTCCTCCTTTTGAACCAGCAGCATCAGCAGATCTACAGTTTCTGTCTTGGAAAACTGCATTCCTTCTGGCAATAACTTCAGCTAGAAGAGTATCTGAGTTACAAGCATTAATGGCAGTACAGCCTTTTCTTATTTTCCATCAGGACAGAGTTTCACTAAGAACCAATCCTACTTTTATGCCAAAGGTGGTATCTAGGGTATCCTTGAACCAAGCTATTCACTTGCCTACGTTCTTCCCAAATCCACAGAATAGAGGGGAAAAAACTGCTGCACACCCTGAATATACACAAACAACTACGCTACTACTTGGACAGAACTAAAACTAGCAGAAAAACTGACCAACTATTTGTAGCATATGCTACTGGGGTGCAAGGAAAAGCAATTTCCAAACAGACAATTTCAAAATGGATAGGAAATTGCATTCGATTTTGCTACTCCTTTCATGGAAAGACAGTTCCTGAAAACATCAGGCCTCATTCCACAAGGGCCACGGCCACCACTACAGCCTTCCTACGAGGGGTAGGACATTTTAGAAGCTGCTACTTGGAGCTCCGTGCATACATTTGCCAAACATTACAATCTCCCTTTATACTCCAGATCCAGAGCAGGGTTTGCTACTGCAGTCCTGCAGGGGATCTTAACTACACCGTCCTTTTCTTAGTACCTCCTCCCCCAGATTGGCTATGGTATTCTACCCATATGTTATGACTGCAGATGCATCCTTGAAGGACATAGTACAGTTTTGTACCTACCATAAATGTAGATGTCCGATAGGTATGCATCTGCAGTCAGGTTTACCCTCCCTCCTACCCCTCTGTGGTATTCCTAGGGTACTTACCCCTCTTTTCACTAGCTGGGGGAATCTATTATGGTGTATTTGTTTGTTTATACATGTATATATTTATATAATTTTGCAAATGTTTGGAACTTTTCTGCATTTATCCAAATTTAGCCTACCTACAGGGCACCTGGCATCTGGGGCAAGAAAGACTGAGGAAAATGGCGTCGGCTGATGCTTTTATACCCCAGACACTCTGACATCGGGGAAAGTGTGAGATCAGCCGAGGCCAGACCCCGACTTTGGAATCCGGCCGACCGAAGGGCTGCCTGAGGCAGGACAATCCATATGTTATGACTGCAGATGCATACCTATTGGACATCTACATTTATGGTAGGTACAAAACTGTACTTTCCTGCATCTATCATCAGGAAAGCACTTCCGAAGCATATGTTACAGAGCTATGAGATTCGGGAACAGCTTCCTCCCTAATGTCATCGGGTTGCTGAAGTCTAGTAACAACTATGTTCCATGGTGGCCATCTGGGTCAGTAGAAACTGTAGAAGCCTGTCTGAAAATTGTGCCATTACCTGATTACCAGTCTCATCTAATGCTTAGTGCAATATTCACCATGACTGTAACTTATATGCTATCTAGAACAGTAGCAATGAAGTAAAATATCTCTTCTTTTAGTGCAAAACATGTTGCAAATTCGTAAATTAACCATAGTGCAATACTCTAATGTTCACAGTGCAATACTGAAATGTCTCTTTCTGTGCAAAGATCAATGCATTGTCTTAAACAAGTACCTGTGCAAACTAAAGTCGCGTGCAAGTTAAGTGTTCACTGCAACAAGTTTCAAAATGTTTTTCTAATTATGTGGAGTATTTGTCTGCTTGCATGTCCATGATGTAATAGCTAGGTGCTATATGTCTAAACATCTGTGAAAATAGTCGATATGTTGTCTGCACATTGAGTCAGAAGACATGGAATTCCATTCAGTTTTTGCACTTGTATGATTTCTGAATGGCAATAAAGTTTACTTTGACAAGTGGAGAACATAGACAATACTTATAGACTAGCGGGACCAGGCTGATACTCCTGAATGACCTCACGAGCTATATCCCTGAACAAATCGTGCATAGTGCATGCCATAGCCTGAAAAGACCTCATGTCTCTCATCAGTGTTTGGAACACATCGGTCACCACCTCCCACATTTCCTCCCAACAATTGTCTCAGTTCCAGGCCTGGCATTGTCTTCTCTGGGCTGCAGGCATTATGGCTTGGGCAGGGATTGGTCTAGCTTCTTTATTGTTGTCATCATCACATGGTCATCAGAATAGTCTGTCAGTGTCTTGGTGTGTGCTCGGTATTGTCATCATCTGATATGAGGACGTCCAAGGGTCCCATGCACTGTCGAGATTAATTGCAAAGCTCAACAGAAAAAAAGTAAATATCTATCACAGAATAGCAGAACTTAATATGACAATGAAAATTTACACAGGGACTGACACACATCCATTATGGGCAGAGGAACCTTATAAATACCTGACCCTCAATGTCCTATTTTTAAACAGGACATAAGTATTTTTTTGTGAAAATCTGTATAGGCTTAGAGATGCCCACCCAGGTCATCAACATTGTAATACTGTATTCATCTTTAAATCTAGAAGTTCTACTGTCTGCATATAATGATTTATATAAACCGCCACCAAATGTCATTGTTAATATAAGGAGAAAGTGATATGACAATATTGTGAAAAATAGGCAAGCCATATGACAAACATCAGGCAACATGACAGTTGGCTAACACATATCAATATAATGAATACACCAGTAACAAATTTCTTATATGTTCAATCACCACAGCCTGTGACATATGAGAATCTAATATAGGTTGTACTAACAGTATTGTATGTGTACAACTGTATGTATTACCTACCTACAGTTAGTACCAATCAGTAGTCTGCAAAATGCAAACATCCTGATGATGCTTGCTGATTATGACCTGTTGCAAAGAAATGTCTATCTGCATAAGTGTCAGTAAACCTAGGCCATAACAATGTTTTAACAAAAACACCCAGGGTGTTTTAGACAGATACCAATGTTGAACTGAAGGGCATGCCACACAGTCTGCAAATGGTAGTACAAACACTGACATAACAGGCAGTCATTCCATCCATGAATAGGCAGATTATTCACAACAGATCAGTCACAGGAAAACACAGCCACACATATGTGTGTGCCAAACAACACATTATAAACACGCACCTCATTATATGTGTGACAGATATACCAAACCAACTGTTATTTAGATTGTGGAGTACAATTCAAAAACTGCTGAAACAATGGTTTAATGCGACATAATGATAAAACATTTCTGGACTGAAATCACAGTTGTAAGCACAGGTGTTGTGTGACAATTTCACTTACATTATTGATTCATGATGGGTATTCCTGCATTCTAATCAATATGCATGTTATTGTAAAAAATACAGGCTTGTAAACAGGATCAGATGCATTTCATTTCATAAAACGTAAATAGTAATCAACATACCTCTCTCCTTCTGCTGCTCCTCAAGCATGTACATCCACTCAATGCACAGATCTCAGTTCCTGGTCTGATCTTCATCACCTGAAAACATAAAAAAATAAACTATGAATGATGTATTACTCAAGTAACAGTGATACTGAGAACATTTTCTAGACATTTTTTCACAAAGACGTTACATAATCACCATACACAATTCCCAGTGTTAAATACAGTATTTAGTATCTTGGAACACAGATTAGAGTATATGAGATTCAAACCTCTAACTGTCATGTATATTCATATTCTAACTTTGAGAGATCCCTGCACTGCTAATCCATTTTAATTGAAAAGACATGTTTGGATTGCAGGGAAAATACTTGGTTTTATGACATCACATGGGTAGGGGATGATCTACTAATATGGATCTTGGATTAGGATTTCAAATTATTAACATGTGCTGGGCATGTAAGGAAACAGTTTGAAAAATGTTTATTCATGCCAGCACTGTGTTCAGAAATATTAACAGTGAGAGAGTGTCATGTATCATACAGCTTCTGTGAACAGAACCATACAAGTTGCTGTACATAATGGATACAGTAAAGTTTTGTGTGAGCACCATGATATTTCTTGGCAAAGTGCACATTGCTAAGCAAATACGTACATCTTCCCTGTTCTTCATTTCAGCTGTAAGTCTGCTCATCCCACTCCCTCAAAAGATGAGGAGGATGATGCTGTTGAACTGAATGTAATATTTAATGATGAAACATAACTTGATAGCACTTCTACAAAGTATATAATATTAACAAAAGTATTGGTCAGACATATAACAGTCTGTAGCAAGCTTTAATGACCCTGTTGTTAAAAAAACTGATGCTTATAGACCATTAAAGATTACGAATACGTTTGTAGAAATTCAATGAATAACCAAGTTATTTGCAACCATATACAAAATATACGGCAACATCGATAAGCTGAATATGTTTCTAAAGAAATGCTATGGGTGAATTAAGCAAGGATAACAGTTTCAGATATGTTTCCCCATGTAGCTCCCACTGTATTTTATTGTAGAACTAATAGACTGTAGTTTTGCATTACACCACAAGGTGGAGCTCTTCTCAGGGATATAAAAGACAATTTCGAAAGTGAAAGGGGAGACTGAGATACTAGCTGAAGGAGGGAAGACTGAAACTGGTAGCTGAAGGGAAAAATGGCATTGCAGCATGACGATTTTATTTTCTAGTTCTTTGGGACAGGGAAGTGAAGTAGCAGATTGTGTCCTGTTTGTTGCTCAAATCCTGGATGATGGTATTTTGTGGAATCAGGAGAGATGTCTGAAACCAGTAGTTCCACACCTGCATATGATTTATCAAGAAAAGGAGTTCCTTTGGGCCTAGTACAGAGAAGCCATAGATGACTACCAGAGTTCTGGCAGGTGATTTTTCTACTTTTCTCATCAGAGGAACCATGGTGCCTGGTCACTAGAATATTCTCAATGGAGTGGTGAAAGACACTGGTCATCATTTTATATTTTTATAAGATTGTGGATCCCCCCCCCCCAAATGCTTTGTGGATTACAAATAACTGTGATCCATATGAGCTCCAGCTTGGGCCCCATCATGCCGGCAGCAAGACTGTAAGTAGTCACTGGCCAGTGAACAGGGTATAATAGTGTTTCATTGTTGGTCTGTTTAGAATTGATCAAGGGGGTTGAGGGTGTTAGTACTGCTGAATGACATTGCATGTTCTCATATTTGTATTGTTGCATTATAAATCCTCATTGTTCAATGACATTGCATTTTGCTCGTGTTAGTACTGCTGCCTTCAAGAATTTTGCTGCTCAATGACATTGCATTTTCCCATATCTGTATTGTTGTATTATAACTCTTTTATTGCTTAATGACATTGCATTTTTCCCGTGTTTGTATTGCTGCATTATAAAGCTTTACTGCTCATTGATATTGTCTTCTTTGTGCATGTTTGAATGTCAAGACCTTTTTTTCTGTTAAGTTCTGGGGAAGAGAGTGAATGTATGTTTTCATTGCATGCATATCTCACCTTGCCTTATTGCTAACTGGTGCACTGTTTAAATAATTTGTTTGTGGTTGTGCTATTGCCTTTTAAACTAGAGGTGTCACCTAGAATAAAATCTGTCATTCTTGCCACTTTGGTGTGTTGGGCATATAGGGGTGTCACCAGAGTCTGGTAGGAAGGAACCCATATCTACTTCAGCTACACCTGTGGGTGCACTACATTTGGGGGCTCATCCAGGATTATCTGTACTGCCTTGGACTACATCCTATTCCCCTGTATGTGTGGAAAGCAAATCCAGCAGAAACATGAACCCAGACGTAGCTGCTAAGTGGTGTAAACAGTACAATGCTCAGTCAGAGGATTGCTTAGTTATGGTGTTGCCAGGGGTCACATGGACTGATATGCAGATACATCAAGTCACAGGATCCTTACCAGTTGTAGGCATGGATTTTTATTAGACAGCACTATGGAGCACATTGACCTTATTAGAATGGAAAAGTGCTTTAGTGTATTAGCACATACCTTAGAGTGTACAAATTTCAGGTGGGAGTGCAGTCCGTGTTGTAATCCTTGAGAAGTGCACTACCTCAGCAACCGAGAAAATACCTGTGGAAGCTATCCAAGTAGGTCAGAACCTTACACTAGAAGCTGCAGCTTCACTGCCCATAAATACTATAGGGGCTGAAGTTTTGAATGCTTTAGGAAGTATTGTAGAAAAATGCTTAAAGCCAACACAGCCATTCACTGGGTTTGGCTACCACAAATTATGTTTCTTTTCTGGCAAACAACCCACATCTCAGGGAAAGGAAGATTTTGAATCCTGGATGGATCAGGCTTCACAAGCCCTAGAGGAGTGGGATATCCCAGAATCTCAGAAGAAGCAGCGAATAGCTGAAGGTCTAAAGGGATTAGCTGCAGATACCATACGCAACCTAAGGATGGGTAAGCAAGATTGCACAGCCAAGGACTATTTAGGAGTACTGCAGGATGTGTTTGGAAGGACTGAGAGGGCTGCTGACCTACTGCATCAGTTTGAACATATATACCAAGAAGTTGGTGAGAAACTATATGATTACATTAAGCGATTAGATGAAATGCTCCACCAAATCACCCTAAAGAAGGGGGTGGATCCAAAAGTAGCTGACCAAATACGGATCAGACAAATTTTACAGGGAGCTCAAGCTATGATCCCCATTAGTAGCTGACCAAGTACGGATCAGACAAATTTTACAGGGAGCTCAAGCTATGAACCCCATTGTGTGGAAAATGATGAGAAATAGGGAAGAGACTCTAACTTATTCTCAGTTGGTTAAAGAGGTAAAAGAAGAGGAAGCCCTGTTGGAAGCCAAATCTCAGTGTTCAACAGCAACTAAAACAGTGAGTGAACACCAGCAGGAGCCTATAGCCATGCTCACTACTCAGACAGAAGTTGTGGACAAGAGTGTCCGCAATGTAGAGGTGTCACATTTGCAGATGCAGGTGTCTTCCCTGACTGACGCCATAGCTCAAGTCACCAAGTCAGTTGCAGAATTGCAGAAAGCCATGGTAACTTTAGCTGAAGGGAGGAATACATCAGCTAGAACCTCCATGAAAGAATTCAGAGAAGAACCAAATCAGACAATGTTCAGAGTTTCTACTGGATTTTGTTTTCACTGTGGGGATGCAGGGCATATAAAGTGACAGTGTTCTAATGCAGAGAACTTGAAAAAAGTGAACAAACTATTATTGGCTAGTGCAATGCAGGGAAACTTCAAAGGGCCTCAGTGAAGGAGCCAGCTGAGTGCCCAGTTACAAAGAGCTCCATAAAATCTAACATCAAGAGACAGCATCCTGGATCTCCTTTCCACACAAACCCTTGTAATAGGGAAGAGAAACTACCTACTATGCACACTTCATGCTTATCTGAGGTGAACAACCGAATTGGAAAACCATCTCAGCATCTGAGACCGCAAAGCATTACTAAGCAAGAGTCTTATTCGGTAAAATGGTGAGGTCAACCGATGGTACCTCAACCACATGCTAACTGCTGTGCAGCTCAACAGCACCGGAAACAGAAACTACCCAATGGCCTACTGGGACCGTCCCCTGTCATGTTGGTAAAACTAGAAGGAGTGTATAGTAAAGCACTGTTGGATACTGGTGCACAAATCACCATTCTGTACAGAGACTTCTTCCAAAAATACTTAAAGCATTTGCCACTTGAAAAGTTAGAAGATTTAGAAATCTGGGGGCTAAGTGACATGAAGTTCCCTTATGATGGTTATGTCTCACTCAAGTTAGAATTTTCCACTTCAGTTGTTGGGTCAACAGAAGTTTTTGAAACACTTGCTGTTGTGTGCCCCAGGCCAAAAGGAAAGGATTCAGCATCTATTTTAATGGGGACAAATAGTGACCTCGTTAGAAGAATGCTAATGCCTCAGTTGATCCAGGAATACCCAACACTACATCCTCTCCTGAGACCAGTTTTCTGTGCCCATCAAAGGGAGAAGGATAGTAAGAAATATGAAATTGTCATGTGTGCACCCTGTCTGGGAAAGAGCATATAATTCATCCTGGTCAGGTCACCTGCTTGAGAGCCGGGTCTATATCAGAACATCAAAGTTTTAAAACTTTGAATGTTCTAATATCAGCCCATTTTAATCGAAAGCTAAAAATAGCTAAGCTGCAGAACACCGAATTCTTTCCTAGGGAAAGAATTCGGTTGGCCGGTTCTGTGGCTCCGCTATTTTCAGCGCTGTGGTGGAGATTTATGGGTCGGGTTTAGGTAAGTGTGCAATTGTGTGGTTGTTAGGATTAGGGCACGGGTTAGGTGAGTTAGGGTTAGGGCACAGGTTAGGTGAATTAGGTTTAGGGGCAGGTTAAGTGAGTTAGGGTTAGGGTGCGGGTAAGGTGAGTGTGCAATAATGACGGACCTTAGGGTTAGGGTTTGGGTTAAGGTAAGTGGATAGATAGTAGTGTATGTATAGTTTAGTGTAGGGTTAGTTGTAGGATTATAAGTGTATGTGTGTGTATTGATGTTTCATAGGTTCATAGGTTCATAGATTAGTACTAAGCTAACTGCCCTTGCGAGCCTTTTTAAGCCTAGCCAATTATCCCTTGTGAGACTCAAACTCTGCACCGTGTGTTTGCAAGGCAAACACCTTAACCATTAGGCCACCCTCCCACTAGGTATACTTGTGTTGTGTGTATGTGTTTTGGAATAGCAAATTTTTTCCCCAAGGAAAAAATTTGCTGTTCTGAATGTTCGATATTATGTGGTTTAGATATTTTAGGTTTGATGAAATAGCGTTCGCTATTTTCATCTTTCAATAACATGATATAAATGCTGAGAGCCAAGTGAGGATGTGTGGACAGTTTCCTCTCATTTCATGATGGAAAATGATCCAGAAAGTGACTTACCACTGAGCTTGGCCTGCAGACAAATTAAAGCATCCTTACGACACTTTGCCTGTGGGGTTAAAGAATAAAGGAAGTACTTGCATTGTCCTGCGGTCACAAGTGCGTTTGAGAAATGTTTATGCTGCCACTCCCTTACCTGCTTCTGTGTTGACAAGGAATGAGAGCAGGGCCAATGAGTTGAAGCTGGAAGATATTGATATAAGAGGTGGTCTCTTGCCCCCTGAGTGGCTAACCAGAGTTAAAGAGCTACTAATGAAAAAGAAAAATTGTTTTTCTGCTAGTGAACTAGATGTGGGCTGTGCAAAAAGTGCAGAACATCGAATAAGAGTAAAAGAGGACCGGCCTTTCAGGGAATGTTCCAGCAGAGTAGCTTCAGAAGACCTGGAGGACTTAAGAAAACA
This sequence comes from Protopterus annectens, assembly GCF_019279795.1. Classification (NCBI taxonomy): domain Eukaryota; kingdom Metazoa; phylum Chordata; order Ceratodontiformes; family Protopteridae; genus Protopterus; species Protopterus annectens. The sequence continues at coordinate 467,104,909 of NC_056741.1, forward strand.
TTTGGAAGAACTAAAAGATGCAGGGATAATTCAAGAGTCAAGAAGTCCATATGCCTCTCCCATTGTCATTGTCAGGAAAAAGAATGGGTCAATTTGCATGTGTGTTGACTATCGTACTCTGAATCAGCGAACCATTCCAGACCAGTGCACAACTCCCCAGATTGAAGATGCGTTAAATTGCCTGGTGGGCAGTAAGTGATTCAGTGTGCTAGATCTAAGTAGTGGATACTATCAAATCCCTAAGCACCCAGAAGATAAAGAGAAGACTGCCTTCATCACCCCTTTGGGATTTTTTGAGTTTGATCACCTACCTCAAGAATTATCAAATGCATCGGCAACTTTCCAGAAACTCATGGAAAGAAGAGTTGGGGACATGCATCTCCTGGAAGTCTTAGTCTACCTGGTAGAGAACTCAGCACAGCTCCTCGTGGTATCCAGCAGAGTTCCTAGAGCAGCAGAGAAAGGAAAAAGCAACTTTCCAGATTTTAAGTATTTTTTCTTGCATTTTTCGACCATTTGTGTTATTCGACAACTGTTTCTGTCTATTTTATAGTGGTATTACCTGTTTTTCCTGTTTTTATAAGCTTTAATTGTTGGTTGCACTTCTTAGTTTAAGTTTGCTTAAAAGTTAAACTACAGGCTAATACACTCAAGTGTACTAGCTTTTGATAGCATTTAATTGAAAAGCAAAGCATTTATTGTGTTTTCTGTTCTGTCTGTGAAAAAAAACTTGAAAAAAAAACAAAAATATTCTTGTTCTCCTAACTTTCCTGGCTAGTTTGTTCCAGTGATCAGATTTTGCTGATCCCTGGGCTTTGTCTTGGTTCCTGTACTTCTCCATTTTCTTTGTTTGGTCAGGGGGAAGTTTCTTTACTCACCAGTGGGAGTGGGGAGTACTGAGCTGCCTGTTTGTCCTCAGAGGAGTGGTTTAAGACAGTAACTTGTAGTTCAGTGGCCATTTTGGGTCATTTCCTGCCTTTTCCAGCCCCTGCTATAAAGCACGCTTTAGCGAGATTTAGCGCGGAGTTGCCACTAGAGCAGCATCGGGCAGCGGTTTAACAAGGTTAAACTTTTCTGGCTCCATAAAGTCTGTTCTTCATTTTTCCCTTAAAACTGCTCTACTAGTAACCTAAACAGTATATCCCTTGACTAAAAAGCGCAGCACTTGTTTCTAAACAGTTTTTTTTTTCTCAAATAAAAAAAAAAAAAAAAAAAAGCTCAGCACTTATCACTTCTATATTATACAAAGTCCCTCACTTGTGAAACCCCCCAGGAGTACCCACTTCCTTAATAAGTCCTCGCTTATTCAGTCTCATACCTAACTTCTTAATTTTTCTAGCATGTCGAAGGGCCAGATGCTGGTGTCCTCTCCTGCCCAGTTGGTGAATCTGGGAATATTGAGGCAATGTTACAATTGCCTCATGTACACAGACAACCCTCTCCTCCTCCCGCATAACACAAATACTTGCGAGAGATGCAGCTATTTAGCCAAACTGGAGGCTGAGCTCTCTCAACTCAGGACTGGCAAGACCAGACAGGAGGAGAAGGCAACTACACACACCACAAAACCAGCCTCACATAATGCTACCACACCACTGAATCAAACACATAAACACACAAAGACATACTCGGAGGCTCTGAGTAAAAATTTACCTAAACAGCAGAGGCCTCCAAAGCAGAGACCCAAACAACTGCTACCTCAAGACACCCCACAAGCAACACATAAACCACAAAATCAGTGTGCAAAGCAGTCACAGCCCTTAAGGGCAAATACAACACCAAACATACTTGTCATAGGTGACTCCATAGTCAGACACACTGACGTCCCACTCACCAGGCTGAACAAGGAGAGGGTCACAGTAAGCTGCCTATCGGGTGCTAGAATCCGCCACATAACACAAGCACTGGTCACTCCACAGCAAGTACAAATATGACACAGTCATTGTCCATGCTGGTGTGAGCGACCTGAGGCGATACCTCCCTGGACTACATGAAAAGAGACATAGAGGAGCTCTCTGATTATGTAGCCCAGGCAGGTATGACCCTGACCCTGAGCAGTATCTTTCCTTCACCAAGAATGATGCCACAATATAGAGACAAGATGATCAGCTTTAACAATTGGCTTAATGTCTGGTGTCATTCAAAGGGGATCCAGTGTCTGTCTGCCTGGGATGACATGCTTGACAAGCCACGCTGCTTCAAGGACGGCTTGCACCTGTCACCCTGGGATTCCGGATATTGGCTAAGGCTCTTGCCACCCCATAGTGCCTTTTTAGGCAAGGCTCAAATTCTAAACCTACCACCCTAGAAAACAAAAATGGGAAGAAACTGAGGGTAATGCTGCTCAATGCCAGAAGTCTAAATCTCAAAATGCACGCACTCGAGGCCCTTCTCAGTATGGAGAACATCGATGTCTGTGCTGTAACTGAAACCTGGTTCAAGGCTCCTGAGAGCACCCGGCACTATTAGGTTTTACCTCATATCATGCGTTCCGCCCCAAAACCCGGACCACACCACAAAAGGAGGGTGTATCCATATTCATAAAGGATACCCACACCTCCAGGTTGGTGGCAACGCGAAAGCTTCAGAAACCATCCAAGTGCAACTAACCATAGGCAAAACTGTTCTACAAATTGTAGCATGCTACAGGCCACCCTCTCAAACTCAGGAACCCCACACAGCCTTCCTGAAGACACTGGAGGGTATAAATGTATCTCAAACACCATCATATTGGGTGACTTCAACTACCGAATATAGACTGGGAACATTACTCAAGCCCTAACTTTCTAGCCCAACGGTTCCTGGAGTTCATAAATTCAAATGCCATGGAACAGCTAGTCACTGTTCCCACGAGAGGAGAAAATATACTAGATCTCATTATCACAAACATGGGGACAAAATGCTCCACACGAGTATATCCCTCATTGGTGAGATCTGATCACAAACTAATCTCACTGGAAATCCACAGTCCTGCCCCACCCCAAACTAAAAAGACCACAGTAAAGAACTTCTCTAAAGCAAACTTCACACTACTCAAGACTGGTGTGGTATCCTTCAAGGCCCCTGAGCCAGTGGAAACCACAACCCAAGCTCGGAAGCCCTTACAAATGCCTTCTATGAACACCTCCAGGACTGCATGGATCAGGCAATCCCAAATAAAACCAAGACTCTTTCCACAAAGGGCAAGCGCCCAGTCTGGTGGACCCCAGCCATTAACAAACTTTACAATAAGAGGAGAAAGCTATTACATGATAGAACAAAATCCATAAAAGAGAAGTCACCCCTGATCATTATTAGTAAAAAAATACGAGCACTCATAAAATCAACTAAGGCCAATTTTGAGAGAAAAATTGCCATGGATTCAAAGGACAATCATAAGGCCTTTTTCAGCTATGTTAGGAACCTGGGTGGAAACTCCCAGATATGCTCAGAATTAGTCCAAAATGATACAAAATCACTGTACCCACAGACATTGCCAACATACTGGCAGACAGGTTCAGTGCAAACTTCACCCCTCTCCCCTAAAGAGAGATAACTATCCCAGCAGTGTAGCCTCCCAGACATCTCAAATGCGCAGGTGAAAGCTGCTCTCTCTAAAGCTAAAAACACAGCATCAATGGGACTGGATGGTGTCCCCGGCTGTGTGCTACACGAGCTAAATGAGGAATTAAACCCGCACATAAGGCAGCTGTTTAATCTCAGCCTTACCACAGGATACATGCCCAAGGAGTGGCATACAGCAACTGTGGTCCCACTCCACAAAGGCGGTGCCTCTACAGACCCTGGTAATTACCTCCCCATAAGCTTAACAAGTCTAGTCTGCAAAGCTATGGAGAGGATCATAATGGAGCTCATAAACAAAGATATAGGGGACTTGCAGACATTGGACCCGACCCAGTTTGGCTTCGTCAAGGGCAGATCATGCCTTTTGAACTTGGTCGACTTCTTCAAAACAGTCACCAAGGCCATTGATGAGGGAAAGGCAGTCCATACAGCCTACCTTGACCTTGCAAAGGCTTTCGACACAATACCCCACTCGGGTATTGTAGAAAAACTTACCAGCTTAAATGTAAACCCATATGTCACAAGATGGGTTGCAAACTGGCTTAAGGACAGAACCCACAGGGTCAGAGTTGCTGGTGCTATGTCAGACTCCAAGCCGGTCACAAGTGGTGCCCCACAGGGCTCGGTCCTTGGCCCCCTATTGTTCGGCATCTACTTCTCAGAAGTACAGGCCAACATGGGAGGACTTTGGCTGACAAAGTTTGCAGACGACTGCAAACTGGGTGCCATAGTGGAAAGTGCATCAGACACAGATATCCTTCAGAAGGGACTCACGGAAACAGATAGCTGGTGCCAGAGCCATGGCCTGAAGTTAAACGCCAAAAAATGTATAGTCATACCCTTCGGGAAAAACAAGGTAACCCCAAGCTACCATATAGGCGGCAATCCACTAAGCACAGAAGAGGTTATCAGGGACCTGGGGACCCAGGTTGACAGTGGCCTTTCTTTTGACACTCACGTTGCTAAAGTGGTTAGAAAGACCTTCTACATTGCCCACCTGATCATGAAGGGATTCACATCCAGATCTAGTGAGGTCATTCTTCCCCTGTACTCTTCACTTATTAGACCAATGATTGAGTACAATGCCCCATTCGGGATGTATCTCACCCGACATCTGCAGCAATTGGAGAGACCCCAAAAGTTCCTCACCAAAAGGATAAAGGGACTCCAAAATCTGTCATATGCTGCCAGATTGAAGAAACTCCAGCTCTATTCAGTCGCATACTGTCTGCTCAGAGGTGACATGTGCCTGACATACAGGGCCATGTCCAACCCGGAATTGATGGACATGCTCCACCTCAAAAAATCCAAATCCACCAGAACCACTAGAGCAAGCGACTTAAACCTTAGCATGGATATAAATAGGACATGCTGGAGGGATAGATTTATCACTCAGAGACTCTCTATGCTGTGGAATAAAATCCCGGTCCATGTGAGGCGGAGCACCTCGCTGGCTCTGTTCAAGAGAAATCTTGACCTGTGGATGGGAGATCGTAGGTTTACCCCGGGAATCATCTCTGTGTCACTGCTGGACAGAGGCACAACAAACTAATGGGCACAGTATTTTTTCATATAAGGGGTGGCGTAAGCCACAAAACTTTGGGCTAGGCTTATAAATGCCTTAAGGCAGATAGCCTAGTATAAACCTATGAACCTATGAACCTATGGATGACATCATTGTTTTTGGAAGGACCCTAGAGGAGCATGAAAAAAGACTAATGAAGGTACTGGACAGGCTTGAGAAGGAAGGCCTGAAGTTGTCATTGGAGAAATGTAAGTTCTTCCAACCTTCAGTGACCTATGTGGGACATGTAGTGTCTGCAAATGGAATATCCACAGATCCCAGCAAAGTTGAAGCAGTAACATCTTGGCCCAGACCCAAAACTATCACAGAGCTGCGATCTTTCCTGGGTTCTGCAGTTACTATAGAAGGTTTGTGGAAGGATTTTCAAAGATAGCAAGACCTCTCAACCATTTGCTCCGAAATGATGAGAAAGCAGATGAAACATATAAAGATATCCTTGTAAAACAACCTAAGGGACCGAGTGGTTCTAAAGAACTCATCGACAGTTGTTGGGCTCCTGAGTGCGAAGAGTCATTTGAACAGCTTAAGTATTCCCTCACACATGCCCCTGTGCTGGCATATGCTGACTCAACAAAGCCATACACTTTACATATGGATGCTAGCAGGGATGGCTTAGGAGGAGTCCTTTACCAGGAGTATGACAAGAAGCTGAGACCTGTGGCTTTTATCAGTCAGAGTCTATCCCCCACAGAAAGAAACTACCCTGCACACAAGCTGGAATTCCTTGCCTTAAACTGGGCAGTAGTGGACAAGCTGCATGACTATCTCTATGGGGCTGAATTTGAAGTGCAGACTGACAACCATCCTCTGGCATACATCCAGACCACTGCAAAGCTAGATGCTAATGGCCACAGATGGATGGCAGCTCTATGCAACTATAATTTCAGTTTGAAATATCACCCAGGACACAAAAATGGAGATGTTGATGGTCTGTCCAGAAGACCTCAGGGAGATTTACACCCCAACAATGAATGGGTGGAAATTCCAGCGCCAGGTGTGAGAGCTATGTGTCAGATTGCAACTTGTTATCAACACACTGAATGTTGGGCCCAGAAGTTGGGTCTGTCTGCAGCAAGTATACCCCAAGCTTACTGTAATCTGGTCACTTTACAGGCTTCATCGCTACCAGCCTTGAGTAACAGTGACCTCAGGAGAGATCAAAGAGAATACCCCTTAGGTCAGCTGGTGGTAGCTGCACTAAAGAAGAAACAAGTTAATATGCTTTGCATGGATATTCATCCCCTGGCAAGACTTTTGGCCAAAGAATGGGACAGACTCCAGGTACAGAATCACTAGTGTATAGGAGATCTCCAAGTGCACTCGGCAGTGAAAAATGGCAATTGTTGCTTCCTCAGAAGTATAGAGAAGTAGTACTCCGGTCATTGCATGATGAACATGGTCATCTTGGTTATGACAGAACTATGGGTCTGGTACGAGACAGGTTCTACTGGCCATGCATGAAGCAAGATGTTGAGGATTATTGTTGTACATGTCTTCATTGCATTCAGAGAAAGACTCTGCTGACCAGAGCTGCCTCATTGGGTCAAATGGAAAGTAGTGGATCCATGGAACTGGTCTGTATAGAGTTTATGTGCATTGAACCGGATGAAGGTGGGATCAGTAATGTGCTGGTGGTGACAGACCACTATATCAGATATGCTCAAGCATTTCCCACTTGCGATCAGAAAGCTATTACAGTGGCAAAACTACTAGTTGAGAAGTTCTTTGTACACTATGACCTGCCAAAAAGGGTACACTCTGATCAAGGATGTGATTTTGAGAGCAAGCTTGTCCATGAACTACTCACTCTGTTGGGAGTCCAAAAAAGCCGCACTACTCCTTATCCTCCTCAAGGAGATCCTCAGCCTGAGCATTTCAACTGAACTTTACTAGACATGTTGGGGACACTATCTGCTGAGAAGAAGAGTCAATGGAGTAGACATGTAGTCACAGTGGTGCATGCTTACAACAGTACTGAAAATGATGCTACAGGATTCTCGCCTTACTTCCTAATGTTTGGAAGAGAAGCTCATCTTCCTGTTGACGTCACCTTTGGAGTCACAGCTGATGATACACCAGTACGATCTCATGGCAGTTATGTGGAGAGGCTCAAGAAGAACCGCAGACAGGCTTATGAGCTTGCTGAAAAATCAACAGGACAAAGACATCAGCAAAACAAGGCTCACTATGACAAAAAAATAAAGATGCATGATTTGCAGCCAGGGGACAGAGTTATTTTGAGAAATTTGGGACTACAAGGAAAGCATAAACTAGCTGACCGCTGGGGATCTGAGATTTACATAATTTGTTCTCAGCTACCTAATATCCCTGTCTACCAAGTTTGCTCTGAGGGGAAAGAAGGACCCATTAAAACCTGGCACCGCAACAACTTAATGCGTTTGGCAAAATCAGTGAGACTCATGAATCCGGAACCCAGAATGACTCAGCAAAAGCCTAACTCAATGCAATCCAGAAGGCTAAGGCAGAACTATCCTCTCCAATGTTCAAGAGCCTATGCTTCCTGCTGCTGAAGGAGAGGAGGACAGTGATGATGATTTGGGTTTCATTGGACTTAGAAGTAGATTATATGCCTACTGAAGAACTGGACATTGAATGGGATGTGAGTGACAAACCTTCCAAGCAAAATTCCATAGCTGTCTCTTCCAAATCAAAACTGCAGAGTCTGATTCGACCCCCACAGAGATTTACATATAACAGTTTGGGACATAGTACACAGTGAAAAAATGTATTTCTTTCTTTTCTGAAGAAATATCACCACTGAAGAAAATGTCCAAAACTAGATCAGACAAACTCCGTACTACTGTATCTGTTGTAATTTATTTGTTTCAGAACAAATTCTTGCCAAACAGTTAATTCTGTCAGAGCTATTTCAATTCTATTATAACACAGCTAGACAGATGAATAGACTAAGGCACACTTAGTCTAAAACATCATCCCTGAATGAAACATACTGTCCAGTTTATGTACTCTTTTCAACCAATGTTATTTTTAATGTCCTTGTGACTTGTTCTGTTTTCTGTCTGTGTCATGAAAAAGTCCATGGTTATTTTATGCCCTTTTTTGGTCCTTGCTGCATCTGAAGACTTCACAAAAGTATCTCCACGTCATCTTTGTGTCACTTGACCTGTCTGCAATTTATTTATTTAATTCTGCATCTGAAAGCCAAGAAAGTCAACTTCCTTTTTTTCTATAACAGGATGCGTTTACAGTATTGCCTACAGCTATATGTTATTAATATCTAAGCTGAACATAACTGTTCTCCCAAAGCAAGCATATTATTGTGAAAACTACTGTTTGGCCTTGCACATTTCCTTTCACTGTGCACACAGTATATTGGGGAAAAGCATTTTAATTTAAACAATATCTATCAATTCCCACTTTTTTTTATTTAAGGCCCATGAAAATTGTAAGACAATTTACAACAGAATTGAATCCAATGGTCTGTTGCAGCATACGAATCCTTTGCAGTCAATGCTATTTTTTTTATACAATGTTACATTACCAACGGCTGTTACTTGATTAATACTTTTATTAACACAAATCTTATAATGACGATAAGAGCAATTGATGCGGAAGTTGTAGTACCCCACCATAGACACATAGCCATTATTACTTATCTATTTTTAACTGTTTTTATGCTTACTTAAGCAAATTGTCAGTCTTGCAGTTACACACAAGCATTTCAAAATCTTGTTAAGTTAACCCTTACTTTACAAGGCAAAACCTTGTAGAAACAAGCATATTTCTTTTGCACTGCATAATTTCATTATTGCTTTGGGAAAATAATATTTAAAAAGCAATTTACAGGAAAATGTGATCTTCTGTACTTAATAGCCTTTCTGCATTGTTAACAACAGTTACTTGTTTGACAGTTTTATAACACATCTGCTCTGTTATATCTGAGATAGCTCCATAAGTTGCATTTGCTATCAACTTTGTAACTTTCCATATTGCCTTAGTGGCACCATACCAATGAAAAATTCACCTCCTGAAAAAACACCATTTCCTATGTCCAGCTGTTTTAAAATCTTTCCCTATTTTTTATCATGAACCTCCCTCTTTTTCTGGTGATTTTTACCATGTCCTCTGGTAATGTGTGAGTAATTTTCATTATTGGAACTGCATCTTCCTTAAAAGAAGTATGTGTTAACTCCCATGCTGTTTTTATTTTATACTCAAACTTTTTTTACATGACCATAGTTCTTTTGAAAACAGAGTATCCCCTTTTTCTATTTCCATCGACTGTAAGCGTTTTTTATGGCTGATTGTTTTACAACTATTTTTATAAGATTCTTTAAACATAAAACCTGTATGTGTAATCTCTACAGGAACTGCATGTAATGGCATTTTCCCTCTGTAAGGAATGTGGCTAAAAACCCAACAATTTTACTTGTCACATGCCTTTGCAAACAAATTTTGCATGTCCAAAATGTATTGAAATCAGGTATCCGATTATGTCCCTGTTCTCATGATTTATTATATCTGAGTATCTCTCCCCATTTTTTCTTTGCAACTGTTTTATTTGCATAGATTGCCTTGTTCTGTTTATAGATTGCTATTATAGAAACAAATTTAAACTTTTTAAGACTGTCAACAGACTGTTACTGTACTGACACTGTTTGTTATTAACTTACACTGATTTTTATGAACCAACATGTTGTGCTGCTTTTGCTTGGATTTTTAATTAGCTGAAAAATGCTATTTGTAATGACTCTGTACTTTACTACCTGTATGTATTGCTGTGTGTTATTACCCGGATGGCAGTTACTCCAGTTTGACTAATGATGTTTTTGCTGTACTAGTTTGTTTATAAGACTGTTTGCTGTTATATTTTATGTAATACATTCTTTTGAAACTATGACATTACAGTCACTGTTTTTTTACCAATATTGATCCTGCTTGCTGTATGCATAAGCTGCCTTTGGAGACATACTCTACTTTTAATGTGGGGGGGTTGACCCTCTCTTGTTACTATAGAACCTTTTGTCATTTAGGATTTGTCATAGGTACTGCCTTAAATGTTATTCCATTTTCAGATGTAGATGTGGACTTACATACCCAACATTTAATTGCATTGTTTAGACCATCTGTTATGACTGCAGCTGTATGCACGATGAACATCCTGTATTTTGTTAATTTATTGCTTTAATGCCTATTGCCTGCCATGATCTGGTATTTCATAGGGTATACTTTATTTTTTATGTATCCCTCTGTGTTTGTTCCTGTGACTGATTGTCCCTTAATGTATTTTTTTATCTTGATTTCTTTCACTATTTTTGGGCTTGAAGAAGCACTATTTATGTATTACATCCCCTTCCTTTCACCACGTAGTCTACAAGCTGTTTTTGTACATTTCCTATGTGCATCTGCAATACTGCGTACTTTTTATCAGACCATGTATTATCTCCCCTTCCTTTCACCATGTAGTGTACAAGCTGTTTTTGTACATTTCCTATGTACATCTACAATACTGCATACTTTTTAAAACTGTCTAGCACTCTGGCTTAATCTCTGAGTCTGTATCTGTCTGTCAGGCAGAAACTGATTTTAGCTGTCTGACGGAACTGTTTTAACATAACATCTTGCCTGACTAAAACATTATTTTGTTTTTTCTGTCCTGCTATTTAGACTGTCTGTAAAACAGTTACGTGAGTCTAGACACTCCTGTTTTAGCTGCTTGCTTTGCCATTTGCCAAAGCATTTACTGTAGCCTTTTTGTATATTTTTTTATGTGCTTTGATTTTGACAATACTAAACTTTCCCTGTAAATCATTTTGGGAATGAAGGTTTATAACTCTCATACTGAAGCATGTTTTAGGGGTTTGCCAACACTGTTGATGATTCCCCTTTCCCCTTCTGACCCAAACTGGCATGTGTAAATGCAAAAAAAAAATTAAATAAAGCATTATTTGAAATAGACCACACAGTGTATGTCAACCATTGCTTAAATGCCGACATACTGAAACAATTTTTTTTTTGTCTTGCCACTGAGACAGAGTTTGTAATAAACAAGACTACTGAGATATATTAGCAGGAGAAATAACTGTCATTTCTGCTGAACCCTGCCCAATGTAAACCTTGATGGGCTTCTTCTAACTTTCTCATCAGATTAACCTCTGTAGTGTGTGCCCTTAGTAAATATTGTTGGGTTCTGTCGGATTGTTACATTAAACCAGAATTGTCATTATGTAGAATGTTATGCCGAGTCTGTTCCTCTAAATGGCGTTATTGTCCCTTACTACTGTCTATAGGAAAATTTTGAAAAGCTGTGAAAACATTTTCTTTAAAAGTTTAATATTGATAGCACACTGTACTATGTTAGAACTTTGTTGTTTTGTGCATTTGCAATATTTACTATAAATAACATGTTTATGTAGTCTATTACATTACTAACAATAATTGCATACACTTGTACTGTATGAGATTTACGTGACTGCAGAAGGTACATTTAACTGTTGCTTATGTGAAGAACTAACAACGCTAGAATCAAACAGATTGTTTATCAGAATAGGATATATCTTATGGTATGGTTTACATACTAGACTCCTGTGACAAAATAGTCAGAAGTTAGGAAAGTTACTTTTACATTTACAAACACAACTGTTATCTAATGTCTGAACATCAAACATTTTAGATTTACATGTTATGTCTAACACAGAAGGTTTAAACCATGCAAATTTATATATACAATATGTGGGCACTGTAAAGTTAACTGTCTGTACTTGCATCCATGTTATAACTGTGAAGAAAGTACCATAATTTATGCAGAAGACAAGCAGGTGATGGCTGAAGTCAATCTGGAAAAGGACAGTGTTTCTCTACAGACGAATTGTAGGTGGTCCGACGCAGGACAGCTTGCACGGCGGTGCTCTGTGTCCACCAACAAAGTACTGGAACTGGAGCTGTTTCTCTGTTAAAGCACTGGAACTGTCAGTCTGTTGAACTAACGTAGTAAGTAGTAGGGATCCCTCTGTAATATTAACTGCTGGTAACAGATATATGGTCACAGTCACTGGCCAAGGCTCGCCACTGAAGAAATGTATCCACTGAAGAATGTATCTCTCTTTTCTGAAGAAATGTCAAGCAGAGGTCTTTATTTTGCCTCTGAAGAAACTGTCCAAAAGTAGACCAGACAAACTCCGTACTACTGTATCTGTTGTACTTTATTTGTCTCAGAACAAATTCTTGCCAAACAGTTAATTCTGTCAGAGCTATTTCAATTTTATTATAACACAGCTAGACAGATGAATAGACTAAGGCACACTTAGTCTAAAACATCATCCCTGAATGAAACATACTGTCCAGTTTATGTACTCTTTTCAACCAATGTTATTTTTAATGTCCTTGTGACTTGTTCTGGTTTCTGTCTGTGTCATGAAAAAGTCCATGGTTATTTTATGCCCTTTTTTGGTCCTTGCTGCATCTGAAGACTTCACAAAAGTCTCTCCACGTCATCTTTGTGTCACTTGACTTGTCTGCATTTTATTTATTTATTTATTTATTTCTGCATCTGAAAGCCAAAAAAAGTCAACTTCCTTTTTTTCTATAACAGGATGCATTTACAGTATTGCCCACAGCTATATGTTATTAATATGTAAGCTGAACATAACTGTTCTTGCAAAGCAAGCATATTATTGTGAAAACTGCTGTTTGGCCTTGCACATTTCCTTTCACTGTACACACAGTATATTGGGGAAAAGCATTTTAATTTACACAATATCTATTACACAGGAACCTGTGACCACAGCTCATTGGAGAGTCTGCACCCATAATCCCTGTGCCACCTACTCCAGTGGTGATACCCCTTCCCAAGTTACGCATAAGGCTGATTACCCTTGGTGGAATGTATCTTTTGAATCCAGAAATATTGTTCAGTTGAGGGTGCATTAGTGCATGTAAATATTTTGCTGCTAATCTACCTTTGACTTGGGTGGGACCCAAGATTTTCAAGTGGGGGAAAAGTGTAGCTCCCACTGTATTTCATTGTAGAAGTAATAGACTGTAGTTTTTCATGACACCACAAGGTGGAGCTCTTCTTAGGAATATAAAAAACAATTTCGAAAGTGAAAGGGGAGATTGAGATACTAGCTGAAGGAGGGAAGACTGAAACTGGTAGCTGAAGGGAAAAACGGCCTTGCAGCATGACTGGGTGTCCTGTTTGTTGCTGAAGTCCTGGATGATGGTATTTTGTGGAATCAGGAGAGAAGTCTGAAACCAGTAGTTCCACGCCTGTATATGATTCAGCAAGAAAAGGAGTTCCTTTGGGTCTAGTACAGAGAAGCCATAGATGATTACCAGAGTTCTGGCAGGTGATTTTTGTACTTTTCTTATCAGAGGACCACGGTGCCTGGTCACTAGGATATTCTCGATGGAGTGGTGAAAGTCTCTGGCTGTCATTTTATATTTTTATAAGATTGTGGATCTCCCCTCCAAATGCTTTGTGGATTACAAATAACTGGGATCCATTTGAGCTCCAACTTGGGCCCCATCATGCCAGCAGCAACATGTAAGTAGTTACTGGCCAGTGAAAAGGGTATAATAGAGTGTTTCATAGTTGGTCTGTTTAGAATTGATCAAGGGGGTTGAGGGTGTTAGTACTGCTCAATGGCATTGCATTTTCTCATATTTGTATTGTTGCATTATAAAACTTCATTGTTCAATGACCTTGTATTGTAATCATGTTAGTAATACTGCCTTCAATAATTTTGCTGCTCAATGACATTGCATTTTCTCACATTTGTATTGTTGCATTATAAATCTTCATTGTTCAATGACACTGCATTTTGCTCGTGTTAGTACTGCTGCTTTCAAGAATTTGGCTGCTCAGTGACACTGCATTTTCTCATATCTGTGTTATTGTATTATAACTCTTTTATTGCTTAATGACATTGCATTTTTCCCCTTGTTTGTATTGCTGCATTATAAAGCTTTACTGCTCATTAATATTGCCTTCTTTGTGCATGTTTGAATGTCAAGACCTTTTTTGTTCTGTTGAGTTCTGGGGAAGAGGGTGAATGTATGTTTTCATTGCATGCATATCTCACCTTGCCTTATTGCTAACTGGTGCACTGTTGAAATACATTGTGGTTGTGCTATTGCCTTTTAAACTAGAGGTGTCACCTAGAATAAAATTTGTCATTGTTGCCACCTTGTTGTATTGGGCCTATAGGGGTGTCACCAGAGTCAGGTAGGAAGGAACCCATATCTACTTCAGCTACACCTGCGGGTCTACTACACCCATGTAGATTGAGACCCACAGCATGCCAAACTGTAGACATACTGGCTTATCTCCTTACAAGCCAAGCTAACGGCCAGTACACATTCAGGATAAACAAACAGGTACTGCTTTACAACCCTGTTGTTAGAAAGCTGATGTTAGCAGAACATTGTGGATAATGGGCATATTCTTTGGAATTTGATAACTCAAGTTATTTGTAACCATGTACAACATAATCATTTATATAAATTATTGGAATACGCTTCACGGGTTCAAATTGTTCTATCATGGTGTGGATGGCAGGAGAAATGGGGTAGGGGTTATACTAAAGGAACAATATGCCAAGAATGTTTTAGACATGAAAACAGTGTCTGACAGAGTGATGTTTATGAAGCTTGAAATTGATGGTGTAATAATGAATGTTGTTAGTGCATATGCTCCACAAGTTGGGTGTGCGATGGATGAGAAAAAGAAATTTTGGAGTGAGTTGGATGAAGTTGTGGTGAGTGTACCCAAGGGTGAGAGACTAGTGATTGGAGCGGACTTTAATAGGCATGTTGGTGAAGTGAACAGAGGGGATGAGGAAGTGATGAGTAGGTATGGTGTTAAGGATAGGAATGCAGAAGGTCAGATGATTGTGGATTTTGCAAAAAGGATGGACATGGCTGTGGTGAATACGTATTTTTAAGAAGAGGGAGGAGCATAGGGTGATGTACAAGAGTGGAGGAAGATGCACACAGGTGGATTATATCCTATGTAGGAGGGCCAGTCTGAAGGAGATTGGAGACTGTAAAGTGGTGGCAGGGGAAAGTGTAGTTAAGCAACATAGAATGGTGGTCTGTAGGATGAAGTTGGTGATCAAGAAGAGGAGAAGGAGCGTGAAAGCAGTGCCAAGGATTAAATGGTGAAAGTTAAAAAAGGGTGATTGTGAAGTGGAGTTTAGGGAAGAGTTAAGACAGGCACTGGGAGGCAGTG
This sequence comes from Protopterus annectens, assembly GCF_019279795.1. Classification (NCBI taxonomy): domain Eukaryota; kingdom Metazoa; phylum Chordata; order Ceratodontiformes; family Protopteridae; genus Protopterus; species Protopterus annectens. The sequence continues at coordinate 467,120,271 of NC_056741.1, forward strand.
GAGAGTTACAGAATAGCTGGGTAACTACAGCAGAACTAGTAAGGGAGACTGCTAGAAAGGTGCTTGGTGTGACATATGGACAGAGGAAGGAGGACAAGGAGACCTGGTGGTGGAATGAGGAAGTACAGGAGAGTATACAGAGGAAGAGGCTGGCGAAGAAGAAGTGGGATTGTCAAAGAGATGAAGAAAGTAGACATGAGTATAAGGAGATGAGGCGCATGGCAAAGAGAGAGTTGGCAAAAGCTAAGGATAAGGTGTATGGAGAGTTGTATGAGAGATTGGACACTAAAGAGGGAGAAAAGGACCTGTACCAATTGGCTAGACAGAGGGACAGAGCTGGGAAAGATGTGCAGCAAGTAAGGGTGATAAAGGATAGTGAGGGAAAGGTACTCACAAGAGAGGAGAGTGTGTTCAGTAGATGGAAAGAGTATTTTGAGACTCTGATGAATGAAGAGAATGAGAGAGAGAGAGAGAGAGAGAGAAGGTTGGATGATGTGGGGATAATGAATTAGGAAGTGAAACAGATTAGCAAGGAGGAAGTAAGGACGGCTATGAAGAGGATGTCAAATGGAAAGGCTGTTGGCCCAGATAACATCCCAATGGAAGCATGGAGGTGCTTAGGAGAAATGGCAGTGGAATTTTTAACTAGATTGTTTAATGAAATTTTGGAAAGTCAGAGGATGCCTGAGGAGTGGAGAAAAACTGTTTTGGTACCTATCTTTAAGAATAAGGGTGATGTGCAGAGCTGCAGTAACTACAGAGGGATAAAATCAATCAGTCACAGCTTGAAGTTATGGGAAAGAGTAGTAGAAGCTAGGTTAAGAAGGGAGGTGATGATTAGTGATCAGCAGTATGGTTTCATGCCAGGAAAGAGCACTACAGATGCAATGTTTGCTCTGAGAGTGTTATTGGAGAAATACAGAGAAGGTCAGAAGGAGTTGCATTGTGTCTTTGTAGACTTGGAGAAAGCATATGACAGGGTGCTTAGAGAAGAGTTGTGGTATTGTATGAGGAAGTCGGGAGTGGCAGAGAAGTATGTAAGAGTGGCACAGGATATGTACGAGGGTAGTGTGACAGTGGTGAGGACTGCAGTGGGAGTGACAGATCCGTTTAAGGTGGAGGTGGGATTACATCAAGGATCAGCTCTGAGTCCTTTCTTATTTGCAGTGGTGATGGACAGGTTGACAGATGAGATCAGACAGGAGGCCCCGTGGACTATAATGTTTGCAGATGACATTGTGATCTGTAGTGAGAGTAGGAATCAGGTTGAGGAGACTCTGGAGAGGTGAAGATATGCACTAGAGACCAGAGGAATGAAGGTCAGCAGGGCTAAGACAGAATATATGTGTGTAAATGAGAGGGAGGGTAGAGGAATGGTGAGGATGCAGGGAGTAGAGTTGGTAAAGGTGGACGAGTTTAAGTACTTGTTATCAACAGTTCAGAATAATGGTGAATTTGGAAGAGAGGTGTAGAAGAGAGTACAGGCAGGGTGTAATTGGTGGAGAAGAGTGTCAGGAGTGATTTGTGACAGACAGGTACCAGTAAGAGTGAAAGGGAAGGTCTACAAGAGGGTAGAGAGACCAGCTATGTTACATGGGATGGAGACAGTGGCATTGACAAAAAGGCAGGATTTAGAGCTGGATGTAGCAGAGTTAAAGATGTTAAGATTTGCACTCGGTGTGACTAGGATGGATAGGATTAGGAATCAGTATATTAGAGGGTCAGCTCATGTTGGACAGTTTGGAGACAAAGCAAGAGAGACGAGATTGCGTTGGTTTGGACATGTGCTGTGGAGGGATGATGGGTATATTGGGAAAAAGATGCGAAGGTTGGAGATGCCAGGTAAGAGGAAAAGAGGAAGGCCTAAGATAAGGTTTATGGACGTGGTGAGAGAGGACATGCAGGCGGTTGGTGTGACAGAGCAAGATGTAGAGGATAGGAAGAAATGGAAAGAGATGATCCATTGTGGCGACCCCTAACGGGAAAAGCCGAAAGATGATGATTGGAATATGCTTCACCAAAGAAATGCTGTGGGTGAAGTAAACTAAGATAACAGTTGCAAACATATTTCCCCTGTGTGAATTGGAACCCATGGCTTGCCAAAATGTAGACATGCTGGCTTGTTTCCTTTCAGGTAAAGCTAACAATCAGTAGGGCTTTCCTTTCAGCAAACAGGTACTGCAGGTGTTTATTTGAATTCCTGTAGAGAATGGGTGAATATGGAAACTGCAAACATTTATTGGACATTTTTTTTGTAAAGAAATTATAGGTATCAACGCATAACTGATAACATGTGTAAGCAGTTGGATATGCATTCCTTTTTCTCTTAAATAAATGTGACTGTTAACTTTCTTAATTCATTCCCCCTAATAAAATAATGATTGAGTTTTTATCATGATATCTAATGGTGCAATAGGCTATACTGTGGTACCATAATGGAAAACTACGAAGTGCGCAGTCATCAGTGGCCTAGAAACAATAGATGTTAGTGATGTATGAGGTCAGTGGCTGTGTGAAATGATGATATATGTTGCAAAACATACATACATCTACAAAGATCATAATTATAGATATAAACATTCTGAAATAAATTAAGAGCATGCAAATCAAACACATGCTTATAAGGACAATTACCATGTCCACTTAATTATTCCCATGAGCGTATTGCCACAGTAGCTATTCAATGCTTATAAACCATTATTCTGATACATATGGGACAAAGATATATCCCTACATTCTGTAGGAATGCTAAGGTATACATAGGACAGTTGCACTTACTGTAGGGATCTATGAGCTGCCACTACACCTGGGTGACTCTCGTTTGAAGCTCTTACACATCTGTCCAATGAGGGTCATCAAAGCAGTGACGAACCTGCAGTCCAGTGTGGTAGATCCCTGTCTGCCGTTGGTGCTCCTTCATGATCCAGTTCCATATGTCTATCATGATGAAGTTCCTGGGCCTGGCTTTCATTTGCTGCTCCAATCCAACATACACGGTCAACATCTGAGTGGTCTCCTCTGTTTTAGTTGTGTGCACATACAGTATACATTTCAGCCTCCTCAAAGTAGCAGTCTTGATCCTCAAATAGAAAAATCCTGAAAAATACAAAAATAGAGAAATAGTCACAGAGGTACCACTCAGTTCACAGTTAGCAATGATCTGATCTGTAAAAGTATCAAAATCAATATTTGAAAGGGGTGCGGATGTCATATTATCAGATAAGTAGCAGATAAAGAGGGCGTGCCATACATGGTACTGTTTATTAATACCTATTGTGTGTTTACGCAGTACATCTGGGTGTTATGGCACATGAAGCCATTTTTCACAGAGGTGTGTAATTGGGATTCCAGAACCTTGAATTTTAATGCATCTCATAAATTATGTATGGCACCAATGGTACTTAAAGGTGGGTTACCATTTGGTGCACTTTGTTTCTGTGACTCAGGGTAAGAGGCACACTGACAATCGGTAGCATTTCTGTTTTGGTGATTATTACATCTGTTCCACTCAGTCATTTCCAAAGTTACCTGTTTAAATTAAGTTTTACTCAAAATATGATCTTTAACAGAAGTTGTTATAAGTTACTGGACTGATGTTTGACATTTATGCATACAAGTGTTGCTATTTTAAATAACTGATATCTGTCCCATATGCAGTTATATAGATAGATTAAAATTGTATATGTGAACAATATATAATGGCAGATTTATGGATCATCTGCAATTCTTACTGGTAATCCTTGGACTCTGTGGTGTAACTATTGAAATCTACGGATTCTGACACTATCCATATGTACTTTATTATGTTGATATTATGGATATTTCTTAATTCATGTTTTTTAACACAACTGTTAAAAATATGTGTTGCTGCTGTTACTTATATTTCTTCAATGATGCTTCTTAAAGAATTTCTCACAACTGGCTCAATATAGAAAGGATCTGTACTGTCTGTTGCCTGCTTACGGATGCTGAGGATTTCCATAAGTTGCTCAAGTGTTACCTTCTGTTGTATTTTCATGTGAAATGCATGCAGACTCTTCTGCAATGATGTTGTTATGTTTGGACCTCCATTCAACACAGATGTAGTTTGAGGGCCTCTGATCCTACATGTGAACTGCAAAGATATTACAATGTTCATTTTACAAATATTATATATGAAGGCACAGTGGTGCAGTAGTAGCATTGTCGCTTCACAGCAAGAGGTTCTCCAGTTTGATTCTCAACTGGGGGTCCTTCTGTGTGGAGTCTGCATGTCCTCCCTGCATTCATGTGGGTTTCCTCTGGGTGCTCCAATTTCCTCCCACGTTACAAAGACATGCATCTGGAGGATTTCTCCCCGGGCCTCCGCTGAAAATTGGCTTTGCTCCAAGTCGGACTTTCCCAGTTAACAAATGTTAAATAAATAAAATAAAATATTTGTCATCTGTCATGTAAGTCTTTGCGACAGTGTTATACAGACCTTTGCATTGCACAGGAATGTGCACTGTTTATGTTGACATATGCTGTCCACTGGCCCAACTGTATGAATGGACTCACACAGGAATATTATCATGTGCATATTACTGTCTTTCAGATGACCAACTGTCTGAGGGGTGACAACGTCTTCCCCCAGAAAAATTAGATTATCATTGATGGCAACATGGACAAATACTCCTTGGCCATTCTGGCGATAGTTTGGAGACATGAAATCTGGACCATCCTCACCAACATGATAAATGCTGTTGGAGGTTATAACTGATCCTGATGTGTCTGTAGACCATACCTCTCAACCTGGAAACATCAAAATTCTGGACAAAGGCCCATGAAAAATAGGTACAAATCTGCACGCTGATTTACATAAAATGTGCATACATAATTATGCAACCCCACCCACTCCGATGGAATTGTGAGATACCAACTGACCTTCCCGATTGTATTAAATATATTCCTTGTATAATGCAGCACACTTGTTAAAGGGCATTTTAAATGTATTGTTTAGAACATTTTTCCAAAAGCAATGAAACAAAATGCATGAACCAATAATAATGACAAAATTGCTCAATTCAGAACATTTCCATCATAAAAGTCTACACAAACTTCTACAGTCCACCAGTATCAGTAAATATGCACAATCTCTGCAGAAGTAAAGGTCATGTAAATAATTCCACATTAAAGAGATCTGTAACTAATGAAGAGGTTGCTGCTAGCAAACAACGTTATATTTCATTGTTTCATCTGCAAATAAAGTGCCTGTTGCCCTTGAGGAATAAATTGTATGTTAGATAGGCTATTAATATTGCAATGGGGAATAGATAAACTGATAACACGTTCATAGTTACTACTGTAGCTCTGCCAATGAGGACATTCTCAGAAATGAAGCATCCACCCCCTTTAAAAGTACAACACAGCACAGTATTAGCAATCCATCTATATACTGTGGTGGTACAACCCACAGCCTTCTGCTTCAAATGCAAGCATTCTACCTGCTGTGCTACTAATACAAACATTTTGCATAAGCAGCAGTAAACTTCTCTGCCCCTGAGGGACTATGCAGCACAAGAAATCTGGAAAAAACAAAATTTATTGGGGGGGGGGGGGCAAAGGCCAAAAACCAGGGGCACATTTTAAACATTGCTTGTATAATCTTAGAAAAGTTGCTAGAATAAAATGTTTTGTGTTACCATGCGTTTTCTGAAAGACAGCCATTTAAGTTTCAGACTTCCTATTATTATTTAGTGAATTCAGTTCTCACTAATTTGGTAGAGAGCCACAAATTTTAAGAGGAACAGACCAAAGAGCCCAACGAGCTGGACTTAAATGCATAAAATATGCCCCTACCTGCAGATAATCAAACAAATACAAATGCACACATACTTAAAAACAAAAAACTTACGAGCTATGCATAAAATATGCCCCTACCTGCAGATAATCAAACAAATACAAATGCACACATACTTAAATGAAAAACTACAACGAGCTGGACTTAAATGCATAAAATATGCCCCTACCTAGAAATGGACACACAAATAAAAAGCTACAATGAGCTGGACTTAAATGCATAACATATGCTGCTACCTGCAGATGATCAAACAAATACAAATGCACACACACTTAAATAAAAAGCTACAATGAGCTGGACTTAAATGCATAAAATATTCCCCTACCTGCAGATTATCATCAAACAAACAGAAAGCTAAACTCGCAATGGTTGCGTGGAAGATTAAATGCATGAGTTCCAACAACAACGGTCGAGCGGTAAAAGCAGAACACAGACTTAAGCACACAAATAAATAAAAGCTACAACGAGCTGGACTTAAATGAATAAAATATGCCCCTACTTGCAGATAATCAAACAAATAAAAAGCTAAACCCGCAATGATTGAGTGGAAGACTAAATGCATGAGTTCAAACAACAACGGTCGAGCGATAAAAGCAGAACACGGACTTAAGGTTCAGTTTGTTGAGCACTAAACTAAATGCACAAGTTCATGGACTGTTAAAATATGCTCCTGCAGATAAAATAAATCAATGGTACACACAACACACCAGCGAAAGTGTATAAAATATGCTTATGGTTGATGGCAAATAAATCAACAGTTGATGCAGCAGAAGATACACAACCGACTTAAGTTGCATACTTTCTTATATAAATAGAAACTTTAGAAAGCTAATGGTTGCCAGCAGATTCAGCTAAGCTAGCAGTACACATACAAATGAATGCACACACCCCCTAATGCTAACAGGCATGCCAGCAGAAATGTTAAAAATTCCTACTGGAGCTAATGGTTGCCAGCAGATTAGCAGCACACACGCAGATAAACTGAATGTACATGCTTCCCCCCATTGAAAATATGCCAGCAGAAATGTTAAAACTCCTACCTAATGATATGCCCAGCCAGCCGATAAAATAAACAATGGTTCAGTGGCATGATACATACAGCAAAAGAAACTGAACACACAACAACACGGACTTAACTCTTTCAGCCCATCAAATTAAATAAAGAGAAAGTTACGGGCCTGTAACAGTTATTTTTTTACCTGGAGGCTGGGACATCTGATCTGCTGCTATTACTATTCCCTATTTCCCTCTGTGTCTGACAGACAATAGTGATGTCATCGCACACGCCCCTGTAGGCTGATAATGGTGACATCAGCCATAGATTTAAAGTGGTATGGTTGGTAAAAAAAAAAAAAAAGATCAGGAAATTCGTAAATTAAGGGTGCCACTCAGGAATTTGTGGCACCCCAATATTTTCCCCTCAAAAATGGTAAATAATGAGGAATTCAGTATGGTTGAGAGGTATGCTGTAGAAAATGCTGCGTGAACATGATCCATCATTTTTGTGTGAAAATACACACGCACATATGCATATAACTATGTCAATATGTGTATGATTATATAAGGAATGTTCATTGGCTGACACATAAAAGATCGACCACAACATTTGAGCATTCATCAACCAACAATCCAAAAGCAGAAAAAAACAAAGGATCACAAAAGGAAAACAGATTCATTTTATAATCCACAAACTATAACCCTACAACACCATTTAGACCAAATGTGTTTGAATACTGGTAGCTTTACAGAAAAGGTTTTTCTAAGGTAAGGTATATGTTAGGGTTAGGGGCAGAGTTAAAGTTAGCATGCATTACTAAAATGGACTGGGGGTAATATGTTCATTTTTCAGACTGTGTGCAAGAACCAAATTGGCCTAGGGCACTAGGTGATGCTTTTAAACTCATTTATGGGTAAAGCTGTGGATGTCACTAGTAAGGTATTTGAATGTGGGTGTGATGATTATAGAAAAGTAAAGCAATTCCTTTTCAAATGTTTTAAGCTTACATATGAAACTTATGGAAGAAAAAAGTTTAGAGAACATGAAAAAAGACAGAAGATAGTGTTAGTGAATTAGGTGCTGAAATAAGTACTTTCATTGGTTGGTGAGAGTATGTCAAGTTACAATACTTTTGAAAGTCTTGGAGAAATTATGATAAGTGGGAAAGGATGTGAGGATCTAGTTAAGAGGTCAGGAATGGACCTCAGCTGCAGAGATGGGTAAAACAATGATCTCTCTTTAGCAAACATGGCTCAACCATGCAAGAGATGTTTACCTAGTACTACACATGTGGTGAAAGGAGGCCCATGGGGGCAGTTAAACCTTCAGGACAGGTTCAACAGGCAAATGGGAGTCATACTTTTTCCAGTACTCCAATTTTCTAAAGATAGATGTTTCCATTTTAACAAAGTGGGACATATACTGCCCAAATATCCACAGAAACAGGGTGGGAAAAAGTCAAATGGGGAGCTAAGAGAGATAGCACAGCTGTAGTGCTGATTTGTCATGAAACTGCAGTTGGTCCAGATTTTCACAATAACCTGTAGCCAACCTAGTTGATGGTAAAGATACTATGCTAAGAACGATACTGCATTAGACATCACCGGTGTTAAGCCCACATTTGTTAGAATAAAGCATTACTTGTATGGATCGTCTGCTCAGGTTAGGGCCATGAAGGACCCCTTTTAGATGCCACTGACCAGGGTTCATTTGGTTGGCTAAAGAGAAAGAAATAAGCAGGTGGCTGATGTTGATGATATCCCAGCAGATGTCCTGATAAGAAATAACTTTGATGATCAGTACTTTGTGTTCCATGTGTGGAAAAAGCACATGTGGAAGGCATCAGGTGGAGACCAAACCAATACCTCCAGCTGGGGTAGAGGCTGATAATTGTGTTTACTTTAAGAAGAGAGCTATGTAATGTAAGAAAACCTGAATCATAGTTGCAGAGGGGTGACAGAAGGAAATGTGTTAGATTTAAGTACCTGTTGTATAGCACTTTTGGTCATTGTCCATGATATTACTTTCATGGGTATAAAACACAAAACAAGGAGGCTTATTTAAAATTGTTATTGGCCAGATACTGCAAAAAGCTTGACCAGGTACTACAAGATATGTTAGCAGTACACAGAAGCTGCAAAGGCAGAAGACAAAGCTAGAACTGCTTTAGTGCCTTTGTCTGCTGTTATAGAACTGTTTTAGAGGGTAGCCTGTATCTTGTGGGGCCTCAGTGCTCTAAGACCCATAGGTAAGAGATGAATCTTCATGCTGGTGGATTATTCAATTAGATATTCCGATATGTTACATTGCACACTGTCTATGCTGGGCATGAGCAGAGGATGCAAACATGTCCCTGGAACTTTGAAATGACTGAGACATGGAACCGAATTGCGAGGGAGCCCTGCTGACAGACTGAAATTTTCAGGACTCACCAAGGTCCAACATCAGCCTGCAGATGCCTGTAGTAAATTTCATCAACCACACCTTAACACCTACATTATAAAAGAAGTGTTCCCTAGATGCATGTTTGTATGGGAATGTTTAACTTTGATTTCATAGCTGCATGTAATAATAAGACTAATACTAATGTACATAACATTATACACATACAACTGTAAATTATATGATATCAATATTCTTATTAAAGATGGGCCTAAGCAGTTCTATCAATTAGCTCAACTGGTTAAGCAGTGAGTCTCAGTGATTGCTGATCCCTTATCTTTGGGTTCAAAGCCCTCTGCAGGTCGTTTTGTAAATATCGATATTTTTGTGGTTGATATTGAACCTAAGCAATTTAAGTCATCTATTTTTTTTCAGTTATACAGTACATCTTTTCTAAATATATAGAATGGTCATATTTCACTGACACCTAGAGCACATAGGCAACAGATGACTACTCAGTTCTCCATTATTCATAATGGTTTGACAAGCTTCACACAATAGGTTTATAGGTTCATAGGATGATACTAGGCTATTGGCCTGGAGGCCCTTATAAGCCTAGCCAAGAATTTTGCCCATGTTCCCTCAAACTCAGCACCTGTTTCCCCTGTCCAGCAGGGACACAGGTGGGATCCCAGGGGTATATTTTCTGTTTCTCATCCAGTTGTCCAGGTTCGTCTTAAAGAGGGCTAGAGAGGTACTCTGCTTGACATGGAGAGGGAGTCTATTCCACAGACAGGGGAGTCCTTGGGACACAAAGCTATCCCTCCAACAAGTTCTATTAATGTCACAAACCAGGTCAAAGCCTTGCGTGTGGGTTGTGTGAGTAGAGTTTGTCTTACGGATATGCCGCAACTCCATCAAGGCTAGGTCTGAAATGGCCTTGTATGCCAGACACAGGTCACCTTTGAGAAGTCTGTATGAGACTGAATAGAGGGACAGGGTTATTAGTCTATCTGTATAGGATAGGTTTTGAGACCCTGGAGTTTCCTGCTTAGGAACAATACGTGTCTGTATGTGTGAATGCTGAGTAATACAGACATAAATTATTATAGCAATAACTGATGATGTGGGTGTGGTATATTGAAGATTTACCCCTGGGTGGTGTGGTTTATCATGAGGGTGAATCCCGAGTGATTAAACAAAGTCAACCATGGGTAAATCTTCAATATACCACACCACGGAGTCAGTTATTGCTATTATACAATGACATTATTTAAGAAAAAAATGACTTACTTTTCTTAAATAATGTCTTTGTATAACGGCTGCATGGTGTTCTTCTGTGTTGTTTCCTGATTTTGCTCTTTGATGATGTGCGCATGTGAATGCGACAGTCGTTCCCAGTCTTGCACAGTACATCACTGGTTTAGCAAGCAAGCAACAGAGAAAGGACAATCTCCATTGCTATTATTTTTGAAAAAAAAAAGTGTGACCTGACAGTTTAGAGGTACCAGAGAGACAGAAAAATACAAGGAAAATTAGGTATGTTTTAGTTTGTAGAATGTACCTGATTTTTCTTGTATTTTCTGTGGTTGCGTATGTACCTTTTGATCTTTATTTTAAAAAAATGTGACTATGTGTGCATTGTCTGAAGGAAAGAAAGTGTGAAAATGAAATGCCTGTTATTATTTAGTGATTTTGTTCCTCAATGATTTTAAGGAGTATAACAAATTTTATGAGGAACAAGTCACTAAATGATGAGTTGATGACACACATTTCAGTTTTAGAGGTTCTTTCATTCAGACTAATGCATGTCTAGCACATAATAATAGAAAAAAAAGTCTGGCCACTCAATGATACTTTAGCGACTGCACTTTTATCATTCGTATATTCTTGATTTACAACGGGCATGCTGGTTGGGCTGACCAATCAGCATGCTCCTTTTTTAAAGTTAGTAGCCAGTCATTGTATAATAGTCTATATGTTATAAAGCAGTTAAACACTGAGGCATAGTACTGTTATAAGACAGACTACATCATAATGCTGTAGAAATAATGATGTATGCTGTGTGGTGTTGCACTGTCTGTTAGCTTAGACTGTTGAGCTTTAGGTCAATGTGAATGCCTTTGGGAAGCATTTGAGTTTGCTTCTTGTTATGCAATATTTCTATTTCATTTTGATTCATACTTATTGGAGCAGAAATGTGAGTCAAGTGCCTATGCAGATATGCAGCATAGCTTTTTACATATCTAGTAATTACATGGTGCATTGACACCAATAGCACATAAGCCTCGGATGACTAGGCATTTTCCCATTATTCACTACATTCTGCAAATATTCCTCAGTAATCCTTTATGATGGAGTGATTTATCTGCCACATAGCTTAACTGGTTAAGCAATGGTCCAATTTGAATGTCTCAGGGACAAATGTGGGTTTGAATCATTGAGATTATGTCAATATTTCGGTAAAAACTAAAAAAGTACATGTATGACAGATACTACCTTGTTCAATTATGCAGTTTAGCTTTTGAAACATCAAGTATGCATGAAGAATATCAGCATTATCCACAATGTTTCCAGAAACATCCGAGATCTGTCAATATGGCTGCATGTGTATTTCATAGGTTCATAGGTTGGTACTAGGCTATCGGCCCTGGGGCCTATACAAGCCTAGCCATAAAAATTCCCTGGCTATTTCTTCCCACACTATTTACTTCCCTGGACCCCTGTCTAGCAGGGCGACTGATGTGATCCCTGAGTTGAATGATGCAATGTTACAGATTTTGCAAAGTGCTGTGACCAGTGTGGTGATGTTCAGTACACAGATACATTAGCTGTACATCCCTATTGGCACAGTATATGCAATTGTATTTTATCATTGACTGACCTCTACATTAATGAAAAGGTGATGAATGTTCCAACAGCGATGTACATGTTTTTCTGTCTGTGTATATCTGTCAGGTGCATGCACAGGTTCTATTACACTGCCTGAAAATGTGAATGATGCAATGTTACAGATTTTGTTTAGTGCTGTGACCAGTGTGGTGGTGACGTTCAGTCAGGATTGCATGGTGTGCTATTTCAAATGCACAGAACATGATTAAAGTTGACTTTTTACTTCAACAGTACTGATCCCTGCCTGTGAATCTTCCCTGCTTAGCCAAACATTTCTTTTATTCAAGCTTTATAAATCCATGCAGTCAGAACCAAGATGGATTAGCTAGGCAGGTAGGTGTCAGGGTTGGAGTGCAAATTTAGACTGGAGTTATAGGTTCACATTTGTGTCCCTCCTGTTTGTACAACATTCCCCACTTGTGAAATACTGACAGCGACACAGCAATGATTGAATTTGAACTTATATGTCATGTCAAACCTATAGAACGTGATGCTAATTGTTCTTTACTGTTAATTTTTACATACCGGACAATATATAATCAACTGGCAGAATCCTTCTGTGCCAGTAAAACTTAATGTTTTTCCTTTTTGCAGATGATGATGACAGAGCCAGGAATCAGGGACTGATCATCAAGCAGATGTACAGGAGGAGGATCAATGGAGGGAGAGAGGTATGTGTTCTAACTGTAAACATTGTTAAAATGCCTCTTTTGCTTGCAAAATCAGGCAAACTAACATTAATGCAAGCCTCCCATAATGCATCTGACAGGTAACTGCATTAATCATTGATTTAATGTGAATAACATTATAGTTGCAATGCATAAGTCATCTTTTGAGTTATAAGCATGGTATATTTGAAAAAATTATTATTTGATTTTTAAGTATAGCCTAAATGACATATTTCTATAACTGTCACATGTATTTTACCTGCACTGTTTCATATTTAGGTTGTTACCTGTTTTTGAGATACAGGTGATAGTAAACTTCTATGTCTGGCTGTGGTGTTTACTGACTGCTATGTCATGCATAGCCTCCCCTTTCTATTGCTGCATGGGTGTCTGCTCTTTCAACATTTGTTATGAGATTGACAGATGATTTCTGGCATGTACTTTTTTTTCAACATATCTTGAACTCATGTAGTACACAACTGTGATGGATGGATTGTTTAACACAACGTTGGCTACAGTTGTAGTTAAAACCAGTCGTGAAATTATTTCCTATCTACTTGTTTAATATCCTTTGATCAGCATTATGGTATTTTACTTGATCTGGTGCATACATATGAATAACTATAACTACAGATAGTGACAGGTATTTCCTGATGGACACTGAGTAGAATAAACTATGTTGGTAGAAATGTAGTACACTGGGGTAAATAAAGAGCAATCTATGATAAAAAACTGTCTCACATGTGACCTGCTATCGATATTTTCCATACACATAGATAATCGGCATTGGAAATGTTGCATGGTCCAGACCATATGCCTGCTACCCTCAGTTATTTATATTATGCAATGTATATAGACACATTATGTGCCATTGGTCTGCTAAATATGTTTAAATGACACTGTATTATATTGTGATATACTTTTGACAAACTAGTTACAGTTAGTGTCAGATTATTTTGGCATGTTACCAGCATAAAATATGTCTTTCACAGTATGCAACTGGCCATCACATAGTGCTTTATGATAGGGATGTATTGCATAGGAACAAATAATTATCAGTGTTTTTTACATTGTTATGTATTGAAATGCCTTTCTTCACATATGTAGTTATAGTTAGAAATTTTCATACATTGTTGTGATGTGACATAGAGAACCATTACAACCTATAGAGCATGTCAATTTGTTTATATTGTTTAGTCCTAATTGTGGGTGTACACAGATTCTGTATAATTTTTTTTTTGGTTTAACCTTGACAGAGCATGGGACCCATGGCAGCTCGACAATTGGATGATGGAGAAGATGATGTGCCAGAACCTTGCCAGGTGACTCTGTGTCAGGGGACCAGGAAGATGACAGGAAGTATGATGACAATAACAACAGAACTAGACCTACATGTGCTATTTTTCCTGCTGTTTGTCATAGGAGACATCATCTGTCACAACAGGAAAATGATTTACAGGACCAGATCCAGGAGGTGATGACGGATTTCTTTTAGATACAGTTGAGAGACCTGATGGGGAACTTTTTCAGGATATGGTGTGGGTCATGTGCAACTCCTTCCAAGAGATCAGTAGGGAGATCAGTCGTGATGTTTTACTCCATCAGGGTGGGTCCTGAGGGCAGTAAGTATTGTTCATGTGATCTAATTATGTAATGCTTCCAGCACAGTGTGTGCAATTCCAAAAAATGTAATGTATAGGCATAGTTGTGCAGACATAGCATATTGCTGTCATGAATAGCTGATATACGTCCGACCATATACCACTACCATGTTGTAAGTTGCGTTATATTACATGTGACATATGACACACTAAAACACAGTACTCATGTATTAAGCAATTACATTTACATAATGTGCTGTACTTAATGCATACATTGCTCTGCAAAGGCACATAATACTATGCTGCACTGCAACTCTCTATGTATGTATGTATGTATATATTCATATACATGCAGTGCAGAATAGTATTATGTGCTATACACTGTGGCACTGTATATGACTAATCTGACTGTTGCAGGTACCATGATGCAAATGATACAAAATCATTCTGCTTGCATTGCTCTACTGTATACATGGGTGGGATGACAGCAGCTCAACAAATGTATTGTTCACATATTTTTTTGCATAATACAGTGGGATGGATCCTTTACCTTTATTTACACATGTTATCCATGTGTATGCTTAGCACACATTTCACCACTGGTTGTTGTTATCATATGTCTTTTCAACAAGATTACAGGTCCTTGCCCATGTGATTCATGTGATTGTATTGTCATGCTGTCACAGTGGCACATTAGCTTTGTATGTTGCATGTACTGGCAGATATTGTGCAATGTTATATCACATTTGTATGAATGTTGTTCATGGTCATTTAACCTGCACATGATGCAGAAACAGTCATTTTTCTGTTGCTGTGTACACAGTTAATGCTATATTTAGCATACTGCATGCATTGATTGTCATTCTATGTTACATTACACTATGCATGATATTACTGACATAGATGCCCATATTTCGGCATTTAGTGTGAATATACAATGGTTAACATACATGTATATCCAAATAAAAGTAACCTGGAAATAAGGTTAACCAAAAGGAATCAGTAACATGAACCTTTTAGCCAAATGCCAGAAAATGAATTTAGAGCTAAGTTATAGCTATCTATAGCTTCTCATTGACTTTTTTCAGACCAGAAGAGGAGGCTCTTATGGAACGGATTGTACAGGTGCAGAATGGGCTTTATAAGCGGTTTCCTCCTGAGCTGGTAGATAAGAAGCTAAATAATGTACTGGACTCCATTGCTCTTTTTAAGCAGAGATTAATTCAATCTAAGCAAAGTAAAATAGCAAGACTTTTTGCTTGGGCATGTTTTCACTTGGCCCAGGGCAGCTGAGAGAATACAGACAGAATGGTCAGCAGAACATGATGAGATCACTGAGTCCCATTCCACCAAGGCAACAAAGAGACCACAGGTTGAGCGGTTGATGGAACGTGATGACGTCATTGAACCCAACATCAGTAGAATTGAACAGGATGGTGGAGGGGATAGCACTGTTGCTAATTCATCTGAGAAAACAATTGGGTATGAACTGGCCACCACCATTAATGGAGCATTGCAAACTATTTATACTACACTGAATGACAAGGGCAAGGACATGAGAACTAGGAAGAAAACTAGCTTGATGAATTCCTCTGCTCTTGATTCAAACAGCACATCTCATTTGCGGGCTGTTGATGTGAGCCCAGAGAGGAGTGCATCACTCAGTTCATCTTCTTTTTTCCCCCTACCAATACAGAAGATGGGGATAGGCATGTACTCATTCAGCAGAAGGAGAACGAAGAGGAAATTTATGAGTGACACAGAGAAGAACAGGTCAATAAAGAAAATGTGGCAGAGGAAGGAGACTCCACAGTGTGGAATATTTCAGCATGCATTTTATCAGAGAACGAATGACGCATTTTAAAGAAGGGTTTAGCATTCATACCAGCTGAGCAGGCTGAGGTAACTGATATGATAATAGATTTAAACATTTTTTTGAGAAATGTGATGCTAAGGTTAATGTATAAGAATGCAGGAGGGGATATAAATACCTTTCGGAAACCCAGTACTTTTGTACCTAACAACAACTCTACTCTTGATGTTTTTGAAAAACTTTGTGAGAAAGACATTATGGAATTGTTTGCTGAAGCATCAGAGAAAGGCACTTTTATTAATATGATGAAAGAGGAACGAAAGGCCTTAAATGACTTACAGAATGATAGTTCAGTAGTTGTGAGACCTGCCGACAAGGGCGGTCTCATTATGATTATGGATTATTCATTATATGTCTCCAAAATGTTAAGTGATGCTTGATGATGTACATACATATGTAAGAATGAATAGGGGTGACTTGGATTCCCTTATCAAGGGGATACATGATGTTTTATATGAATGTTTGTTGTGTAAAAGCATAAGTTTGGGCATTTATAATTATTTAATGGTGCATAAACCCAGAATACCTGTTATACAGGGAATACCTAAAATTCATAAGTATCCATTTACACCTCCCTTTAAGCCTATTGTGGCCAGGAGAGGTTGGTGTATGGAGCCTATGTCTGTATTTGTAGAGAAACATTTGCGGCCATTAATTGATGAGAACATTATTGTGCTGAGGGATACACAACATTTTTTGAATTACCTTTTCAAGTGTATAGGGGAACATGGTTCTGAACATGAGTTTATAATGGTAACGTTTGATGTTCAATCTCTTTTTACTGTAATTACAAATGTTGAAGGTGTGGAAATGTTGTGATACTTTTTAAATAAGTATAGTACCTGTGATACAGATTTGATAGAAGTTATTTGTTTGCTTATGGAATTAATACTTGAAAATAATGTCTTCATGTTTGGGGATGAACTTTTCTTGCAGAAGGATGGTATAGCTATGGACACTTCAATAGCTATGCCAACATCATCATGTGGGAGTAGAGACATGTAATCACTAGTTCCTACTCTAAACAAGTGTATTTCTATAGAAGATTTGTTGATGATCTTTTTATGTTGTGGTCTGGAACCAAGCAGGAACTACAGAATTTCCATGAATACTTGAATCATACCACTGATTTTTTGAAGTTTACCATGAATATGTCTCATAAATAAACAGATAGAGTTCTTGGATGTGTCAGTGTTATAAGAGGGGATGATACCTTTGACATGAAGGTACATAGGAAGACCTGTTATAGGAATATGTATTTATATCGACAAAGTATGCATCCTGGATGCATTTTTAAGAATATTATTAGGGGACAGGGTCTGAGAGTCCCTAGATTAAATGCAAATGAGATGGACTTTAATGAAGAACTAGACCAACTGAGAGGCAAGTTCAAGGACAGAGGGTGTGGTGAAAGAGAAGTAGATGAAATTTTAGATGGGCTACCTAGGTGTAGGTCTGCTATAGGCCAACCATACTTTTCTGCAGATCCCTGGGGAGTTAAAGGGAGCGAATACCAGGGAACATCAGAACAGCTCATGTATTAAGATACCTGTGTTTTATTCTAATAATGTTAGGCAGATAACGCAGGTGTTTCAGAAACACTGGCATATCCTTATGCCAGACCCTGAGGTTGGGGCTATAGTGGGTGAACAACCACATTTTTTTGTATAAAAATAAAAAGTGTTTGAAGAGAATGCTTTGCTGTCTGAAGATAGGCACAGATGCATTAGTCACTGGTGCTACATTTGGTATGACACCTTGTAGCAAATGTAGATACTGTGAATTGATAGATTCTGCTAATAACTTTAAACATCCTGACACAAGGAAAGGATACACTTTCAGGGCAGAAGCACATTATAAGACATGTCATATAGTTTACCTAGTACAATGTGCATCATGCCACTTCTTCTATGTTGGAAAGACTGACAGACGTTTGAGAGATTGGGTGAGAGAACACTTATATGGCATCATTGTGGGGTTAAGCACAAATGTTTTGGCCAAACATGTAAAGTTGTATGATAGTACACACAAGTTCAGATTTTTAGTGATAGAGAATGTTAGCATCAGTAAGAGAGGTGGTGATATTAGGGTCGAAACAGAAGAATTCTGAGATGAGATGGATATATGGATCGTGAGTGAAGACAGTACAAACATTTTCTAGAATGTGTTTTAAAATGATTTGTTAAAAATTTCTTAAAATATTTTTCACATATGTTTTAATGTTAGTAAAGTTTTTACCTTGATGGTGTCTTTAAAGGAACTAGTAGTTTTGGTAATTGAATTTGACGATGGTGAGTTTTGATTGGTTGGATGTGATATTTAAACTGGTTTTACTTTATAAGACAGCAGCAAAGGCTCCACCAGAGGTTCAGCGTTCCGTGAATTAAATAAAAGTATTCAAACAGCCACAGATGGAACGCTGAGGCTTGCAAGGCAGTAGGAAACTGCCGTAACACAAAACAATTCAAAAGGACCAAAGTAAACTCTTAATCAGTACCAAAATGTTCCACAGACTCGATGCAAGTGAAACGCTAATGCTAGCAAAGATGGTAGACCGCTGATAGTGCAAAATATACTGCAATAACCAAGATAGAATATACCACCAACTCAAAACATGTGGATAGGAACGTCCTTTATTCAATAAGCGCTTTCACCCCAGAAGGGCTTCTTCAGACTGTACAAGGAAATAGTAACAGCACAGTCCATATATACTCTAGGTGATCAGCTAATTAATTATTCAATTAAAAACATTCTTTTAAAACATTATTTGTAGTTTTAAAATATATGTAAAGCATATGCATAATACATCAACTAATACGAATATAGAAACATCACTATGTACAAAGAAGCTTAAGGAATAATTCATTATGTTAAAAACTTTCCAATTCATCACAAACTTTTACACCTTACCAAACGTCCACTAGATGGTGCTATAATACATAGTGAATGTTCAGTGTATAAAAATATATGTGTGACCAAATATCATGACAGCATTTCTAAGATATAGGGATAAAATCTATCTAATAGGGAACATCCTAAAAAAGTGTGAGGATAGATCTAATCTATAACAGATGATGACATATTAAAAACAACATTTCTGAGATATAGGGATAATAACTATCTAATGGAGAACATCCTAAAAATATAAGGATAGATCTAATCTACGGGCTGATAAAAACTTATTATTTCATCACCTTCCTGAGCCTTCTTTTTTTAAGGAATGGGTGTAGGCTAATTTTATCATTAAGCCCAGGCAAAAAATCTGCCTTACATCTAATGATCCATTTAGTTTCCATTTCTAAGGTAAGGTTCTCTAAGTCACCACCCCTGGAGTTGGGATCTACTGTCTGTATAACAAGAAAACTGAAAGTGTGTGCAGGACCTTTGGCTTTATGATGTTTGGCTAAAGCGTTCTTTTCTTCACCTACCCTCATGCAATAAACATGCTCCCTTATCCTTTCTCTCAGTGTTCTGTTGGTTTTACCAATGTAAAACGCTGAGCAGGAGCAACATAAAGCTAAATAGATGACATTAGCCGTCCTACAATTGGTCCCAGTGAAAAAATTAAAGGTTCTGTCTAACAAAGGTGGTTTGAAGGCAGTGTCTGTGTTAATAAAAGTACACTGATTACAATCACTGCAAGGAATGGTGTTATTGGAGTGCATAGGTATATCCTTATAACTCCTATGGCATAGTATCCTTCTCAAATTCAAACTGTTCTTATAGCAGAACCTTGGTCTGACCCCAACCAAACTGCTAATGGAATCTTCTACCCCTAGTACATGCCAGTGTTTGTCTATGATGGCTCTAATGTCAAAGATATCACTGGTATAAAAAAGAGGTACTTTAACACAATGGGACCCATGTACTACATCTTGGTAGTTACTTTCCCTCTTAATCTCTGTATTACTTGAGAAATAGGGTTTAGCTCTAGTGTCTCTCATAGCCAGTACCTCCACTTCAGTTTCTTCAATTTGTAAAGCATTATAGTCTCTTTCCAATAGTCTATCTTTCAGTCCCTTTAATTCATCTCTATAACCAGCCTCTGTGGGATTAAGTCTAGAGGCCCTCATGATTTGGCCCTTAACAACGTTCTCAAAAATGTGCTTAGGATGCATACTACCTCTGTGTAATAGGGTGTTCCTAAAACATTCTTTCATGTGCACAGACGTGTTAACAATGCCATTAGGTAATCTCATGATGTTAACATCCAAATAAGAGATAAACTCCTTAGAATAGTTCATAGAAAATTTTAAATAGTCAGTAAATCCATTGATTTCTTTCTCAAACTCCAATAAAGAGAACTCACTGCCTGCCCAAACCAAAAAAAGGTTGTCTACAAATCTTTTGTAGAAAAGTGCATGTTGTTTGAAATGTTCGGAAGGGAATAATATTTCTTTCTCCCATTCTGCCATAAAAATGTTGGCGTAGCTGTTGGCACAAGAGGTGCCCATAGCTACGCCATCATTTTGTATATACATACCTTCATTAAAGAAAAATATATTGTTTTCTAAAATGATTTCCAAGAATAGGGCCAACAACTCAATAAACTGAATGTCCATTTCAGTGTATTTCTTAAGGTAATTTTGTACACTTTCTACACCTACCTTATTAGGAATGACTGTGAACAAACTTTTCACATCAAATGTTACCATAAAATAGTCTATTCCATCACCCAACCCTGACATAAAATCATATAAATCTAACAAAAAATGCTTGCTATCTCTCAAGACATAAGGATTCTCATTGACTACAGTCCTTAAATGATATTCTACAAACAAAGAGAACGGTTCGGTCAACCAACCCCGACCAGATACAATAGGTCTCATCGGGGGGTTTTCCAATCCCTTATGCACTTTAGGGAGGCCTTTGAGTATAGGTATGAATGGATGATTCACCTTAAGGAACTTATAAAAATCGTTCCTAATCAACCTACTTCTAAGCAAATCATCTATTGTATCATAGACTCTAAAAATTTTCATCATTACTTCATTGATGTCAACCCTTGTATAAGATTCATCAGTACTCAAAAGGGTGTTCATATTATTAATGTAGTGTTGAAAATCCATAACTACAATAGGACCACCTTTATCAGCAGGTGTAATAATAATGTTCCTGTCTGTTTTCAGATCCTGCAGGGCTTCCCTTTCTAAATGGGTCAAATTCGTTTTCTTATGTCTCTTAATTCTATTTCTATCTCTGTTGGAATAATAGGTGTGTAAATCACTTTCAACAAGTTTAGTAAACGTGTCTAATACAGGGTGTAGTACAGGTGTGTAGGTACTCACCGGTTTAAAAATATCTGTTACTCTATCATTGTCAGCAAGTCCAAAATCTAGTCTCAGCTGTACATTTCTGGCAAATAGCTTCATGTCAATAATGGAATCAGTAATTTCACTTGTTTTACAGGGTATGAAAGAAAGACCCTTGTTAAGGACCTGTTCCTCATACCCGGTTAGCTTTCTCTTAGATAAGTTAATAACTAGGGATTCCCTTTCTTTCCCCACATCTTCTTTAAGGTGGGTCCTACTTGCTCCATGTCTGTCACCTTCCTTTTCTGTCTCCCCCTGCTCATGGAGCGAGATCTCCCTCTGAACCGGGGGGACTGAATGGGGAAAGGGACTACCTGCCTAGGAACCATGTGGTCGGTAGCTTTCCCATTATCTACAGAAACAATCTTTTTCTTTACTACTGTCAAATCACCATTCTTAGTGTTAATAGAATTTACTATGCCTCTAACATTAGTAGAAGCATTGTTTTCCAAACACATAGGCTTCCCTTTGGTTTGAATAACCATGGGGTACAAATTCACATTATTAACATTCCTATTCAGACTCTCCTCCACACCAGTAGATACACTGTCAGTGGTTAAAGCATTATTAGTTGAAACATCATCAGTCAATACATCAATAATATTAACATCATTGTTACTACCATTCTTACTATTTGAACTACATATTTCAACCTCTTTCTGTCCTGTATTATGCAAATTCACATTGGTTACAGCAGTTCTAGGCCAAGTGAAGACATGGCCATTTTTAAAATCAATAACATCCCTTTCAATTTTAGTCTTCTTTTGATTAGTTAGTCTCCTTTCATATAAAAGGACATTATCCATCAGTCTTTCAAGACCCAAAGTCTTTTTAGAGGTTTGATACTTCACATTGATCTGTCTGTATGTCTCAGTCACTTTTTCTCTAATCAACTCCTCCTCAGGTCTATGATATTCGATAAGGAGTTTCATATAATTAAAACTAAGGTCCATATTTAATTTCTGCCACTTTAATAGAAGTTCGGGATAATGGTTACCTGTGGTAGGCATCTTGAGGACACGAAGCCCTCTGGGTATGATCCGTTTCTTCAGACAAGCCTCAAAATGCTGCCGTTGCAGCTGTAGCCTTTTTAATTTCAAAAGATCGATCCCGAGCTGTTCCAAGTCATCCGCCAACATAAGCAAGTCATCCGCGTTGTCTAACTCAGACCCACGCTCCTCATTCGGTTCAAAAAACAATAGAGCATTGTCAGTGCCTGCTATGCAGTCCGTAAATCTCCCCAACATCCGTTCGGAAACACCAGGTGCGTCCGGTACATACGCTAGTTCTATTTCATCCCCTTCATACGTGCAAGCCATAATCTCCGGGTGGAAACAATAAATGTAAACTAAGACAGCAGCAAAGGCTCCACCGGAGGTTCAGCGTTCCGTGAAATAAATAAAAGTATTCAAACAGCCACGGATGGAACGCTGAGGCTTGCAAGGCAGTAGGAAACTGCCGTAACACAAAACAATTCAAAAGGACCAAAGTAAACTCCTAATCAGTACCAAAATGTTCCACAGACTCGATACAAGTGAAACGCTAATGCTAGCAAAGATAGTAGACCGCTGATAGTGCAAAATATACTGTAATAACCACTGAACATTCACTATGTATTATAGCACCATCTAGTGGACGTTTGGTAAGGTGTAAAAGTTTGTGATGAATTGGAAAGTTTTTAACATAATGAATTATCTCTTTAAGCTTCTTTGTACATAGTGATGTTTCTATATTCATATTAGTTGATGTATTATGCACATGCTTTATATACATTTTAATACTATGTTTTTAAAATAATGTTTTAAAAGAATGTTTTTAATTGAATAATTAATTAGCTGATCACCTAGAGTATATATGGACTGTGCTGTTACTATTTCCTTGTACAGTCTGAAGAAGCCCTTCCGGGGTGAAAGCGCTTATTGAATAAAGGACGTTCCTATCCACCTGTTTTGAGTTGGTGGTATATTCTATCTTGGTTATTGCAGTATATTTTGCACTATCAGCGGTCTACTATCTTTGCTAGCATTAGCGTTTCACTTGTATCGAGTCTATGGAACATTTTGGTACTTATTAGGAGTTTACTTTGGTCCTTTTGAATTGTTTTGTGTTACAGCAGTTTCCTACTGCCTTGCTAGCCTCAGCGTTCCATCCGTGGCTGTTTGAATGGTTTTACTTTATGTTGTCTGATGAAACAGCAAATGTTTTTGTTTTAATCTTTATTTCAGTGGAGTTTTTGCAATCATATGGTTTACCACACTATCTTTGCTTGGTTCGTGTTACATTCATGTATATAACTATGCATGTACTATTAGTGGTACACAAATACCCTTGTTGACTGTAACTGTGTACATTCAGTTCTTCCGCTGTCATGTGTATGACTGTCCTTTGCTCAGTCATACACATAGACATTGCTATATATAAGCCATTAAGGGTGTCTGTTGCGCCATTCTGTGTCAACTATATTGCATGCATACATGGCATATGTTAAACGTTGTCTAGACTGCTGTCACAGTCATGTATTTTCACTGTAAAAATAATATCTTGTGAAACAATTTTGCCATTATACACATGCAAGACAGATGCAAGCAAGGTCACTTTTCCTGTTGTACCTACATTTTGAATAATGAACAGGACTTTCTTTTTAATTCATTTCTAGGCAAAGGCTGGCATTCCTTTTCTACTATTATGTTTAATGTCCGATTATTATTCCATGATGCTGCTATGTGTATGTGCAGTGGCTTTGCTTTCTAATTGGATTTATGTTCATCCAGTGCAGATCACATATACACAACAACACCTCTGTGTTGCCTCTGACATGCCATATGCCTTTCGTATCTGTTTTACATCTTTAGTCCAGTTTCCCATTTAGATTGTGTACATGTAATTGTGTAATACACAGTCACATAGCTGGTTTGCTACATTAAATCTGTTTGGCATTTTGCTTGTTTGTTTGCCTTTCACGTGCATGGTTGAAGGATCTAGCCTACCTTCTGCTTGTCTTCTCCTACTTTTCCTTGACTGGATTTGCTCATAAATGCTGTACCTTGGCTCACATTTGCACTGCTGAAATACTTTATTGGATTCTATGTCCACTGTGTACTGCAATGACCATCTGTTTCATTACAACCTACTACTACCGTCAGTCATACTGCTCCAGGTATGACTGTCACATAATTTGCAATATCTCAGCACTACATAATACATTGGTATATGTGTATTTCTGCATTGCACCATGACTGGTATATATCTTTGCCCTGTTTGTCAGTTTACCTTTATCCATTTTGTTCAGTGTGCTGTCTGTCTAATTTAACTTCCCACAATGGGTTTTCTATGTATGTCATGTCTTGTGATATTTATTATATGTTTATTTCTACTATTTTACCTTCTCCTCCTCTTTTCCTGTCTTTCCATTCCTTCTATTCCCACAAAAAAACAAAAAGGGGCCTGTTCCCACAAAAAAATGTCCCTCTGACTGTCCCCCAGATTTTCCTATTTCTGCATGCTTCTTGTCTATTTCTTTTCTTCAGCCATAGCCCATATCTGCTTTTCTATTTTCCAGAGCATGTGCATTACTTATGTTCCTCTCATGGGTCCCATACTCATAGTTTCTGTTAGCAATGATGAAGTGGCCATAATTCCCTTCATTATTTTTTATGTGGAAATTTGCAGATTCCATCAGATTCCATGTATTGTAATAACTGTATACATATAGGCAACATTAAAGAGATGACCGTAAAGCACCAATAACTAAGAAAAAGAAGATGGTCTGGGCACACTGGTACCATCTCATAATTAATTTATTATAAAAACTCCACACACAAGCGCTATCACCCTGACACAATGCAAGGCTTTTTCAAGTGAATAAAACAAGTCCAAAAACATCCTTTTAAATATCCTTGTCCCCCCCCCAAAAAAAGACACCAAGTTATTTTAAAGGTATATGCCCTCCCTTTAACTAAAATATCAGCAAAACCAACTCAATAAATTTTCTTTTTAACGTACAACTTGTATAAATTACATAAATAGAAATATTGCACATTCTCTTCTCTATTTGAAATGAGAAACTTTTTTTTTAAATAAAAGATGCTAATAACAATATTAATAAAATGTTAGTGATCAAAAGTAGCTGTCAATAAACCTGTTCTTTTAAATACATTAACATGTTGTTATAGTTTACTTGCTTTTTTAACCAAGTAAGGTTTTATTGAAATGTGGTCATTTAGACCCGGGGGTTAGTTGCATTCAGTTTTATTTTCCAATAGGTCTCCCTACAATTTAACCAATTTTACCAGTCAACCCCCCCCCCCCCCCGGGTCCATGGTAACCTGCTCTAAAATCCCAAAGTAAAATCCCTTGTGATTGGGTTCCACATGGAAGTGCCTATAAAGAGCATCATTTAAACTTTTTCTCCTGATGTTATAAGTGTGCTCATATATATGTTTACTCAGTGTTCTTTCTGATTTCCCTACGTAGAAACTAGGGCAGTCTCTACATAGGGCCAGGTAAACTATGCCCCTAGTCATACATTTACCCTTCCTAAAAGTCACAATACTTTTCATGTCATTGTTTAACGTTACCTGTTCCTTATCAATGATGTACTTACAATAGCTACATCTTCCACACCTTCTAGTTCCGAGACCCCCCCTGATACCTAGCATCATTCTTTTTCTTCTCAAAATTTTTTTTTGTCCCTGTTTTAAAGACAAAATAAGGGATCTCACCTACCTTGTGTGCAATGTCCTGGTCAAATTTTAACATTTTCCACTTTTTATCAACCAAACTCTTAATTTCTTGTGAAATGTTACTATATTGAATCACTAATGCCCTTCCAAATTGTTGTCCATCATCCTGGTGACTAGAAGGGTTTTGTTGATTGTCTCCTAGTAGAGGCATATATTTGTCATCCCATCCCTCAATAACTTCCATAGCTACTCTTTCTATTAAATTATTTGGCTAACCCCTTGCCCTAAATAATCTAGAGATCAGTTCTATTTCGTCCATAAAGTGGTCCCTTTCTGAGGTCATTTTGGCAGACCTGACCGTTTGACCTTTTACTATGCTTCTTTTTTGCTTCCAGGGATATGCACTATTATAGGGAAGGTATGAATTGCTAAATGTTTCTTTTCAGTGTATCCTGGATCTCAACCACCCTTCACATTTGTCCAATCTAACATCTAGATAGTCTTGTTGTGTCTTTTGGCTTTTCCCGGTTAGGGGTCGCCACAGTGGAACTCCGGTCCGCTAATGATTGGCAGTAGATTTTTTACACGCCGAGTTGCCAGCCCTGACGCACAACCTTCAACGAAGGTACGCCCATTCACGCATGTCTCCACACAGAAGACGCTTTAGCTGAGAATCGAACAGGACAACGTCTTACTGTGAGGCGACAACGCTACCGCAGCACCACCACCGCAGTTCTCCCAATAAAATTGTATTTATAAGTAAACCTTAGAAAACTGGTAGTGGAGTTCAAATATTCTATAAAGGTGATTAAAATGTCCTCAGGCCCATCCCATATTACAAAAATATCATCCAAAAAGCAACGGTATAACTTAATGTGTTTCCAATAAACAGTGTTGAATAGGCATCTCATTTCCCATTTTAAGATTGGTGTATATGGGAGCACAAGCTGCCCCCATAGCTACGCTTTTGACCTGTTTAAAAGTCTCACCCTCAAAATAAATATAATTGTTCTCCAATACTATTCTCATAAGTTTCACCATTACATCCACATCTACCCTTAAAGAAGAACTATTTTCACTTAATAGTGCATAAAACAATTCCAAACCTTCCTCTACTGGAATACAAGAAAATAGATTGACCACGTCAGTGGTCAGAAAGTATACTTCCCCTTAATGTATCTCAGTTGTTAAGCTTCACAAAAAGTCCCATGAGTCCTTTAATAAATGCTCATAACCTTCTACTATATGTTTCAGGGAGTGATCTAAAAAAGTGGCTATAGGGTAGGTTTTTGATCCTTCCTCAGAGACAATAGGTCTATAGGGTGGGTTGGTGGTATTCTTCTGAATCTTAGGAATACCGAAAAAAGAAGCAATTCTAGGCTTCTTAATTTGCAGTATTCCACCCACTCTCTGGTCAAGTATATTTTCTAATATCAGCTCTTCTATTGCTAAATCCACCTTCCTATATGAAATATTAATTTCGTTGGTAGATACTGGCACATACACGCTGGTGTCATTTAACATTTCCAAAATTTTACTGGAATAATCGATAGTATTGACCAAAACCATTCCTCCCCCTTTATCAGGTCTCATAATACGAATTTCACTATCAGCCATTAATTCTTCCAGAATTTCCTTCTCCTTCTCAGGTTTGGTTTGTACCTACATTTTTTCCCTGATGTTTTTATCATTACTAAGTGCATAAATGTCAGATGCACATACTGCTTCAAAAACCTGCAGTGCTGGGTGCAAAGGTGGTTTGTAAACACTAGCTTGCCTAGAAATGGCCTCAGAGCAAAGTTCAACTTCCTCACAAATAGTTTTAGTTCAGTCAAGGTGTCACAAACATCAAAACCCCTTGATGGAACAAATTTAAAGCCCTTTTCGAATAATCGAAAATGCTCTAATTTAATCTCAGTTCCACTCAGACTGAATATCTTAAAACCGTTGTAGGACAAAGTCACACCATCCTCACCAATTACTATAAATTTCCCTTCCTTTTGGTCTTTCCTTGATTTTCCCTTTCCCCTTGCCTGCCGAAAAGTCCTGTTCACTCACATTGTCATCATCTCCCCCAACTGAATGTGTTATAAAATCTAAACCAACTTTGTGGTCCAATGGGTTTGGTGCCTTAAGCTCAAAAACTGGGTCACTGACATTATTTGTTTCATGTGGGCCACCTATATTATTACACTCATTAGTACCTCCATCAACTAACCCTCCATTTTAATTTTTATCCAAGTAGTTTACCTTACCCACGTTCATTATTTCATGCACTCTGTTTCTATTTACTCTACCTTTAAATATATATGCTTTGTTAGCCCTGTATTGTTTTAAATCTCTAGTTAGCTTTTTTTGTTTTCTTATAAAAACATCTTCACATTTTCTGTCAACACGTATGAAACAATATTGATAAATATCTTTGTAAAATTCAAATAACAAATCATTCCTAATAGCCTTGTTTAACCTTTCCGCAGCTCTCAATAAAACGTCAACTTTCTCCTTTGAAAATTTCAGCATAAGAGCCATCATTTTAAATCCACATTCATCAAATATTTGATTGAATTCATGTATCATGGTATTGTCATACAAAAAACCTTCAGGATATTTACATACACATAGTCCCCGAGGGACAATGCGCTTGTTTAAGTATTCTTCTAAGTATGCTATATCCACATTTACATTTTTAATCCTAAACAACTTGTTTTCCAAGTCTCTAATCCCGTCCTTTAAGGAAGCCATAGCTATAGAGCATTCATGGTTAACTGTAGTGTTTTTCTGTTGTTTAATTTTCTCACAAAACAAGTTATTTGTGTTTTTAAAGGAATCAAGCCAGTCATTTAAATTCTTAAGACCTACTATTTGTGTATGAAGTTCATGGTCAGAAGCCCCAAAAGCATTTACAATACCTTCAGATGGATTTAAACCAACTTGTTGAACATCTGCGTTCGCCCCTCCAATAAACCCTCCATTAAGGGAAGCTGAATCCTTTCTTCTTGTTTCTCTTTCCCCATCGTCGTTCTGTACTCCTGAAAAAAGGGGCTGACTTCCATAGCCAGCCTGCATCAGTGAGATAAACTCACAGAGTGAGCAATTGGTGATGTCATATCCTCCATGCCTTTCCGCCTCAACCCGATTGGTTGCTGCCGTTCTCGCCTGCCCACAAGGTAGAGCACTGTTCATTTGAGTGACAAACTCCATCAAGCGGGAAAAATCTGATTCTAAACTTTTCATTTTGACATTCAGGCCAGAAATAGCCAAAAAACATCTCACGCTGTTGTAAATGTACACCCAACAGGTCCAATCTACCTGTTGTTTCCTCAATTTCATCATCAGTCATAGAATTAGCCATGTCCAGCACACCCAAGTCCACACAACCAGTACTATGAATGCAAAATTAAAGAGACAACCGTAAAGCACCGATAACTAAGAAAAAAAAAAAGACGGTCTGGGCACACTGGAACCGGCTCGTAATTAATTTATTATAAAAACTCCACACACAAGCACTTTCACCCCAACACAATGCAGAGCTTTTTCAAGTGAATAAAACAAGTCCAAAAACATCCTTTTAAATATCCTTGTTCCCCCACAAAAAAGGTGCCAAGTTATTTTAAAGGCATACACTCTCCCTTTAACTAAAACATCAGCAAAACCAACTCATAGGTTCATAGGTTGGTACTAGGCTATCAGCCCTATGGCCTATACAAGCCTAGCCATAACAATTCCCTGGTTATTTCTTCCCACACTATTTACTTCCCTGGACCCCTGTCTAGCAGGGAATCTGAAGTGATCCCCGGGGTGAATTTCCTTTCTCCCATCCAATCGTCAAGGTTCCTTTTGAAGAGGGCCAAAGAGGCACTCTGCTTGACATGTATGGGCAATCTATTCCAGAGTCTGGGGAGTCTCTGGGTCAGGAACCTATCCCTCCAGCATGTTTTGTTTATTGTGATGACAAGGTTTAGATTCCTGGAGCATGTGGCTCTGATGGATTGGGATTTCTTTAAGTGTAGCATGTCCAACAGCTCTGGGTTTGACATGGCCTTGTATGTTAAGCAGAGATTGCCTCTGAGTAGACGATTTGCGACAGAGTATAGCTGGAGTGTTTTAAGGTGGTCAGCGTAGGGCATCTGCTTTAGGCCTGTGATTCTTTTAGTGAGGTATTTCTGCAGTCTTTCCAGTTGTTGCAGATGTCTTGAGAGGTACATACCAAACGGGGCATTGTATTCTATAGTGGGTCTAATGAGGGATGAGTACAGTGGGACAATGACCTCCTTTTTTCTGGATGAAAAGCCCTTAGTGATGAGGTGTGCCACATAGAAGAATTTCCTGACTGTTGTGGTGATGTGGTTATCGAAGGTGAGACCACTGTCCACCTATGTCCCTATGTCTCTTATCACATTTTCAGTGTTTAGTGTACTGCCACCTATATGGTAATTCATGGGTACATGTTTTTTTCTGAAAGGGGATAACTATACATTTCTTGGCATTGAGTCTGAGCCCATGGCTCTGGCACCAAGCATCTGTTTCTGTAAGGCCCTTTTGTAGAGTATCCACATCATTTGGGGATTCAGTAATGGCTCCCAGTTTGCAGTCATCTGCAAACTTTGTTAGCCATAGTCCCTTAGTGTTGGCCTGTACTTCAGAGAAGTAGATTCCAAACAAGAGTGGTCCCAGGACTGAAGCCTGAGGTACTCCACTTGTCACTTGTCTGGAGCTGGATTTGGAGTCGGCTACTTTTACAGTGTGGGTTCTGTCAGTAAGCCAGTTAGCAACCCATTTGGTGACGTAGGGATTAATGCCCAGCTTAGTAAGTTTATCTATGATTCCAGAGTGGGAGGTGGTGTCAAAGGCCTTGGCAAGGTCTAGATAGTCTGTGTGGACCACCTTACCCTTGTCTGTGGCTCTGGAGACTGATTTGAAGAAGTCAGTCAGGTTCATGAGACAAGATCGGCCCTTCACAAACCCAAACTGGGTGGGGTCCAATGTTTGAAAGTTGCCAATGTCTTTTTTTGTAAGTTCCATGATAATACACTTCATGGCCTTGCAGACAAGGCTCATCAGACTGATGGGACGGTAGTTTCCAGGATCCAAGATGGATCCCCCCTGGTGGAGTGGGATAACTGTAGCTCTGCACCACTCAGTGGGCACGAAACCTGAGGTGAGGCTATGACTAAACATGACACTTAGGTGAGGTGCCAGTTCAGATTGTAGTTCATGTAGTACACAGCCTGGGATGTCATCTGGTCCCATGGATGCTGTATTCTTAGCTATGGAGAGTGCATTTTTTACCTGTGTGGCCATTATTACCGGAATATGGCAATCTTCCGTTATTGAGATGGGCCATTTAGGGCGTGAGAGGGGTGTGAAGTTGGCACTGAATCGGTCTGCCAGGATATTGGCAATATCCTTGGGATCTGTTTATTTAATGCCATTCTGTTTTAGCTCAGAGCACATCTGAGCATTGCCATTTAGATTCTTGACATAGTTATAGAATGCCTTGTGGTTGTCTTTAGAATCTTTGGCAATTTTATTTTCGTAACTAGCTTTGGAGGATTTTATGGGGGATCTCAATTTCTTACTGAGGTTGGTAAGGGAGTTTTTTGCATCCTGGGATTTTCCTCTTTTCTGCAACAGTTTTCTCCTTTTGTTGTAAAGTTTGTTTACAGCAGGGGACCACCAGATTGGCTTCCTTTTTTGGATGAGAGCATCTTGGTTCTATTTGGGATGGCACGATTCATGCATGAGTGGATGTGCTCGTACAGTGCCTTAGTGTAGGATTCAGCAGTTGAACTTTCAGTTCCAGTCTGCATGGGTGTCATGAAGTTTGTCACTTCTGACTTGATTAGCATGAAGTTGGCTTTGGAGAAGTTTTTTATGGAGGTTTCCTTACTGGGGGGGTAGGGATGGGATGTGGATGTTAAGGGTGATTAGCTTATGGTCAGACCTGACTAATGAGGGGGTGACCATAGGTGTGGAGCATTGATTTCCCATGTTGGTAATGACCAGGTCTAGGATATTTGAGCCCCTGGTGTGACTATGGATTAGTTTATCCAGGGTGTTGGAATTTATGAATTCCAGGAACTGTTGGGCAAAGGTGTTGGTACACAAGTAGTTTTCCCAGTTAATGGCAGGGTAGTTAAAATCACCCAGTATTGGGGTGTTTGGTTCTATCTTAATATTTTCCAGTATGTTTAGAAAGGTGTAGTGAGAATCTTGGGGCATGGTGGGGGATCTGTAGTAAGCTACAATTTGGATTGCAGTCTTACCTAGTGTTAGTTGCACCTGGAGAATTTCAGATGCATTGTGTTGGGCAACTAGCTTGGTGTTGTGAATATCCTTGGTGAATATTGACACTCCTCCACCTTTAGTGTTTCGGTCCTGGTTTGGTGGCCGAAAAGTGTGGTAAGAGTTGTAGCCTGGTATTGCAGGGGTGCTCTCTGGAGCCTTGAACCAGGTCTCAGTTACTGTACAGATATCGATGTTCTCCATTTTTAGGAGTGCCTCGAGATAGTGCAGTTTGAGGTTTAGACTTCTAGCATTGAGTAGCATTACCTTCAGATTTTGCATGTTTGTACCTGTTACGGTGGTGGTTTTGTCCTTTGAACTTTGCCTAAAAAAGGCACTATAGGCACAATACATTTTCCTTTTAACGTACAACTTAGTTGCATTCAGTTTTATTTGCCAATAGGTCTCCCTACAATTTAACCAATTTTCCCAGTCATCCCCCCTAGCGTCCATGGTAACCTGCTCTAAAATCCCAAAGTAAAATCCCTTGTGATTGGGTTCCACATGGAAGTGCCTATAAAGAGCATCATTTAAACTTTTTCTCCTGATGTTATAAGTGTGCTCATATATATGTTTACTCAGTGTTCTTTCTGATTTCCCTACGTAGAAACTAGGGCAGTCTCTACATAGGGCCAGGTAAACTATGCCCCTAGTCATACATTTACCCTTCCTAAAAGTCACAATACTTTTCATGCCATTGTTTAACGTTACCTGTTCCTTATCAATGATGTACTTACAATAGCTACATCTTCCACACCTTCTAGTTCCGAGACCCCCCCCCCCGATACCTAGCATCATTCTTTTTCTTCTCAAAATTTTTTTTCAATTTGTCCCTGTTTTAAATACAAAATAAGGAATCTCAACCACCTTGTGTGCAATGTCCTGGTCAAATTTTAACATTTTCCAATTTTTCTCAACCAAACTTTTAATTTCTTGTGAAAAGTTGCTATATTGAATTATTAATGCTTGGGTGAGAAAAATTGGAAAATGTTAAAATTTAACCAGTTTCTCATTTCAAATAGAGAAGAGAATGTGCAATATTTCTATTTATGTAATTTATACAAGTTGTACATTAAAGGGAAATGTATTGAGTTGTTTTTGCTGGTGTTTTAGTTAAGAGAAGGGTGTATGCTTTTATAATACTGTGGCGTCTTTTTTGTTTGGGAACAAGGATATTTAAAAGGATGTTTTTGGACTTGTTTTATTCACTTGAAAAAGCCCTGCATTATGTCAGGGTGAAAGTGCTTGTGTGTGGAGTTTTTATGATAAATTAATTATGAGCCGGTTCCAGTGTGCCTAGATCGTCTTCTTTTTCTTAGTTACTGTATACATATATACACACACATATATACACTGTATATATATATATATATATATATATATATATATATATATATATATATACACACACATATATATATATATATATATATATATATATATATATATATATATATATATATACACATATGGATATATATATATATATATATATATATATACACACACACGCATATATATATATATGTCAGATGATAAAGTTGTTTTCAGAAACTCAAAATTTATATGGCTGAGACCGTATGATCTAGTTTCCGAAAACTCAAACATAAAAAAAAAAAAAAAAAAAACCCCATAAAAACACAAACACAAAAATTTACTTTTTTATGCTTATGCAGGGGGTCAAGCTCAAATTTTCTAAAACTCGATCATATGGTCTCGACATATGAATTTCGAGTTTCAGGGATCCATATATGCATTATGATGAAATCCTTAATTATTTGTGAATATTTATTCACCTGACTGTTTTTGCATGACATCCATAGGTGTTTGGAAGTATTTTCCAACTGGTGGACAGATTGCTGAACATTTGTCATCCTTTATAGTTTGTGTTATTTGCATTGAGGTTGTATTATTGAAACTGATAGACATTGATAATGCATAGCCCAGTTTATGAAGCATTTGTCTGGACATATACAGATTTGCCATGCATGCTTATGAGTGCACAAGCATGCAAGGCAAATCTATGCATGCTTGTGCACTCACAAGCACAGCAAATCTGACCTTGCTGGATCTAACTGTTTTGTACCGAGTTATTCTATGTCCACTAAGGCATATTAGCATATTACTTGTTTATCCACAACTTTTGCATGGTACTCAGCAAAATGCCCCATATTCTGTGAACTTTATGTAGCCTGAACCATAGACTCTGCAAAAAAATAATGAATATATATGAGAAATTATTTAGTTTGGCAAGTATAGTCTCCTAACTTTGCAGTTTTTGATTGCGTCCTTTACAATTAGACCATTTTATCCCATGGCATTAGTGATTCTGTTGCCACATTAAATCTGCAGGTGTGTATTAATTGGTGTTTATGTATTACAATAATAATCCAGTTGGTTACATGGCAGTTATTCCTTTCTTTCAAAAGCATTCCCGTAAGCATGAGAGATATATGCTTTATGTCTGAATGTCCTTCTTCCTAGATTTTAATACATTTCTCCTTATTATGTAAAACAATTGTATTACTTATAAGACTGAAAAGATCAGAAATGTTTCTGAATGCAGTTAATTAGCTCAAGTTTAATGATATTTTCAGATAAAAGCACAAAGCTTTAAAGTGTACATCTGGGACAGCAAGTTGAAGAAGTGTGACAATAAGCCTTGTCTGCTAGGCACATGGTGCTGAAGCACCATATGTCAGGGATATTTATGCTAACACTCACTGTTTCTATCCACAGACATGTCATTAAGTTATGCAGACAAAAAAAGATAAGTTGTATGGTCAACTCTCTCAAGATTCACTGCAATTTCTCTACTGCCAGGAATCCAACTTCAAGAAATAAATTCCAATGGTCTCTAAAGTCTGCAAAAAGCAATTATGAGACCCTGTGCCTAGGGACTTCAAGCTTTCCTCTAGTTGTAGCAAAAAAAAAAAAAAAAAAACAACTATTGCTGAATGTGGTAGGGAGCCACTTTGGAACTGTTCCCACTCACAAGCTGAGGTACTGACATCCCTGCAGAACTGACTGCAAACACACTGCCGCTTCTGACCACAGAACTGGTATGGGTGAGTAACATGGAGACTAATAAAACTGCAACTTGCTATCATGATGAACAGGGATGGGATTCTCTTATTACATTTGGATATCAATCTATGGTTGCACTGTATGAAGGTTGCGATATTGTGCAAAGCTTATTTAAAAGCAGGGACTTTCATAAGGCTTTCATTTAAGTAGGGACTATCAGACAACCAGATATTTGCATGTTTGTGACACAAATGCTAAATGTGTCTGATTTGTATGTAAATTTAAAGCTCAGTATAGGGAGTTTGAGTTCTAGATTTATGAAGCACCTCCATGGTAACTAACTGTATTCGGTGCTATTTTAGCCTTTATTTTGTAGCCATGACTCAACACACACAAGTGTCCTGGTTTCACTGTGGTTTGATTAAATAACTTTTTCAGAAGCAATTAAACATTCTGGGAAATCATAATCTAGTTTTGCAAACAGTTTCCAGAATTAAACCATTGTGCTTTTCAGCTAACAAATGTTACAGTCCCATAAAATAAAACTATTTCCAGCAGAGATATCAACCCAGACAATTGAATACAGATTCTATTCTCCCTGTCTTATGGCTCACAAAATCACAAATGAAAAAGGATAGCCTAAGTTTAGCAAAATAGTGCCAATCTACAATGATGTGACAGGTGTGACAGGTAACTCTACACTCTGCTATGTACAACTGCACATCATACCTCACACTAGCACTTCAGTAGTATCTGAACTCAGAAAGACACAGTTCTGAATCATATCTTATAATACTATTGGCAATTGTCAGTGAGACACATCGCTTTAAGTTGAACACAATACTGTTACTTTTATAAAGTATCAAACATGATAAAAACGAAATGTCTTTCTGTCAGTTTCTGCTCACTCAGTACCTACCTAGTACATTTCTTTGATGAGTACTGGCTCTGTTACTGGAATCTTCCCTTCTCATCACCTTACTTCTGTTCCTTAGCAGACATTTTAAGTAACAGAATAAAACAGGAAGGATGAGTGAAGAAGGAATAACAGATCTAGGAGGAGGAGGAGAAATGATAGAAGAAACAGTACAAATTAGATAAATATAAAGATGCAGTTGTCCACTATGCAATGTAATAAAAAAAGAATAACAAACAAGTGAGCCTTTAAATAAAACTAAGTGAAAGCTGAACTTGTGCCTCATTTATAAATCCAGCTATGCAATGGAGTGCATCAAAAATATATACGTTAGTGAAGACAGTTTTTAGATAAAATTAATCTTATCAGGTACAGATCCATTTTTTGCCAGCTCAAGCAAGATAAAAGATGATACCTCCTCTGTGGTGTGCCATTCCTTAAGCCTGTTCTCTGATTTAATATAATTTCTCACATGTTCAGTTTAGGAGCTGCGGTGGTGGTGCTGCAGTAGCGCTGTCGCCTCACAGTAAGACATTGTCCTGTTCGATTCTCAGCTAGAGCGTCTTCTGTGTAGAGACATGCATGAATGGGCGTACCTTCGTTGAAGGTTGTGCGTCAGGGCTGGCAACTCAGCACGTAAAAATCTACTGCCAATCATTAGCAGACCGGAGTTCCGCTGTGGCGACCCCTAACCGGGAAAAGCCGAAAGACACAACAACATGTTCAGTTTAGCCTCAGCAGGTTCAGGGTCACCAGCTCTCCCCATTTGCAGACTGCTGAGTGGCAGTTGGCTCAAAGGGTTAAGGCTGTGAGCTAGAGTTCCTATGGCACAGGGTTTGATTCCCTCAGCCCTCATATGCCTACTGTGTGACCTTGAACAACTCACTTAACATGCTATGCTTAGGGACAAACAGAAATTTGGGCTAGGCTGTTAATTGGTCCACTGGACTATAAGCCTAGTAACTATCTATGAACCTATGAAGACAGTAAGTGAGGCTGACAGATGGAAAGATGGGACACTTCAACAACTGCCATTGCTTCTCAGGAGGTAGCTTGATATTTGTAGGTTGGACTCCTTCACTTTAAATGCTGAATGTACTGTTACAGGCTGAGATAATCAATGAGGTATGGCTATTTGGAGCAGCTTTGCCTTGGGTCCAAATGTGGACATGCCCCGAATCCCATCCTCTGATAAACCCAACATCCACATTTCTGCCCAGTCTCTGTCAGATTTAGGATGAGGAGACCACTGCCATTATCCCATCATGCCCTATCTCTCCCTTCCAAGAAGGATGAGTAAGTGTAGCTTCATCATTCCTTCCTCATCTTTTGTCAACTTCAGAAAGTTCTCAAACCATTAATTAAACTTGAGTCATATTATAAGGGCTTTATCCCTTTATATTAATGGAGCTAAAAGGGATATGAATGTACATGTTTTTTTTTGTTCTTATATCAGATGTGAGCTTATTCCAAAGGGAATAAAGAGTCTCCACATTTAGTACTAAATGGATATTAATTATATAGAGTACAATCTTAAGTTTTTCTGTAGGAGCTCTCCAGGTAATAGAGATATTTAAGGCAAAACAGTTGGCTTTATAAAATATCTTATAGGTTCATAAGTTCATAGGTAGGTACTAGGCTATCTGCCCGAGGGCATTTATAAGCCTAGCCAGATAGGGTTACCACCTGTCCCACTTTGCGAGGGACAGTCCCTCTTTGGGCAGTTGTGTCCTGCAAAAAATGTGAGAAAAGTGGCAAATGTCCTGACAGTTTAGGACAAAATTATTTTCTATATTTTATGTCATAGTTGCATAAAACAGTTATTCTGTATCTGAAACACCTAAATGTTATAAGAAACAGAATAAGGAACTAAAATGCTACAAGAATAGACTTTTATTCAGGCAAAAAACTGACGTTCTGTCCTTTGTACTGGCCGTGGGTATGTTTTGCCCTGCAAAATCTGATGTTTGTAGCACAAATGTCCCACTTTGGGCATTTGGAAAGGTGGCAACCCTATAGCCAGAGTGTGTGGGCTTTTGCCGCCTCATTGATTCATTAACTGAGCCTCTGTCAAGCAGAGCCAATGAAGTGATCCCAGGGGTGTACTTTCTGTTACCCATCCACTCATCAAGGCTTCTCTTGAAGAGTGTTAGTGAGGGGCTCTGCCTCATGTAGTTAGGAATTTTGTTCCAAGGCATGGGGAGTCTCTGTGACAGGAATCTATCGCTCCAGCATGTTCTATTTATTGTTGTGGTGATGTTTAGCTCACTAGAACGCATGGCTCGCAGTGACTTGGATTTCTTTAGGTGGAGCATGTCCATCAGTTCTGAGTTGGACATGGCTTTGTAAGTCAGGCAGAGATCACCTCTGAGTAAGCGATATGCCACTGTGTACAGCCAGAGTTTTTTCAGTCGGGCTGCATAGGACATATGCTTGAGGCCAGTAATCCTCTCGGTGAGGTGTTTTTGTGGTCTTTCAAGCTGTTGGAAGTGTCTTGTGAGGTACATCCCAAATGGGGCATTGTACTCTATGATGGGTCTGATGAGTGACGAGTAGAGGGGCACTATAACCTCTTTATTTCTAGATGCGAACCCCTTAGTAATTAGATGGGCCACATAGAAGGATTTCCTAACTACTTTGGCAATATGATTGTCAAAGGAGAGATTACTATCTACCTGGGTCCCCAGATCTCTTATTACCTCTTCTGTATTAAAGGAGCTGCCGCCTATGTTGTAATTCGTGGGTGTTTTGTTTTTCCCAAACGGGATGACTATACATTTTTTGGCATTTAGCATGAGGCCATGACTTTGACACCAGGTGTTTGTCTCAGTAAGGCCTTTTTGGAGGATGTCCGTGTCAGCCGGAGAGTCAATTATGGCTCCCAGTTTGCAGTCATCGGCGAACTTGGTTAGCCATAGTCCTCCTGTGTTTGCCTGTACTTCTGAGAAATATATGCCGAACAGTAGAGGTCCCAGAACTGAGCCTTGCGGGACACCACTTGTGACTGGTTTAGAGTCAGACCTGGAGCCCGCTATTCTTACCGCGTGAGTTCTGTCTGTAAGCCAGTTGGCAACCCATCTTGTGACGTAGGGGTTTATGTTCAAGCTGGTGAGTTTTTCTATAATACCCGAGTGAGGAATGGTGTTGAACGCCTTGGCGACATCAAGGTAGGCTGTGTGAACCACCTTTCCCTCATCTATGGCCTTGGTAACTGTCTCGAAGAAGTCAACCAGGTTTAGTAGGCATGATCTGCCCTTAACAAAGCCGAACTGGGTCGGATCAAGTGTTTGGAGGTTCCCAATGTCTTTGTTAATGACTTCCATGATGATGCGCTCCATAGCCTTGCATACCAGGGTCAGTTGTGGCTCCTCCTTTGTGGAGCGGAATAACCATTGCTGTGTGCAATTCTATGGGCACGTAGCCTGTGGAGAGGCTGAGGTTGAACAGCGTGTTTAGGTGGGGGGTTAGTTCATTCTGTAGTTTGTGCAAGACGCAGCCTGGGACACCATCTGGTCCCATTGATGCTGTGTTTTTGGCTTTTGAAAGGGCTGTTTTCACCTGTGCTTCTGTGATTTCCAGGACACTACACTTTTCCGGTATTGTTGTGGGCCCTTTTGAAGGTGAGAGGGAAGTGAAGTTTGCACTGAATCTATCTGCCAGTATGTTGGCAATATCAGTAGGTTCAGTATATTTTGTGCTATTTTGCACTATCTCAGAGCATATCTGCGAGTTGCCACTTAGATTTTTGACATGGCTAAAGAAGACTTTGTGGTTATCTTTCAAGCCCTTGGCTATTTTTCTTTTGAAGTTCGCCTTGGATGATTTTATGAGGGACCTTAGTTTCTTACTGATACTGACCAGGGATGTCTTTCCTTCTTGGGATTTTCTTTTTTTCTGAACTAGTTTCCTCCTTTTGTTGTATAACCTGTTTATGGCAGGGGTCCACCAGACTGGTTTCCTTCTCTTAGGGGAGTGAGTCTTGGTTTTGCTAGGGATGGCACGATCCATGCATCCTTGTAGGTGCTCATAGAGTTCAATTGTAAAGGATTCTGCATCTTGGGCAGTGTTATCCTTTAGCATGGGGGCTGTGAAACTTACCACCTCTGACTTAAGAAAGGTGAAGTTTGCTTTAGAAAAGTTTTTCACTGTGATTTCCTTGGTTGGGGGTGGTGGTGGGGTGTGGACATCCAGGGTGATTAATTTATGGTCTGATCTAACCAGTGACGGGTTGACCTCCGGTACGGAGCACCTGCCGCCCATGTTGGTGATGACCAGGTCCAATATGTTGTGGCCTCTGGTAGGGGAGTTTACCAACTGATCCAGGGCATTTGAGTTGATAAATTCCAGGAAGCACTGAGCCTGGCAGTTTGTACTCAAGTAGTTTTCCCAGTTAATAATAGGGTAATTGAAATCTCCCAAGATCAGGGTGTTCGGTAGGACCTTCATGTTTTCCAGTGTCTCCAAAAAGACGAATTGGTGGTCCTGGGTCATGGAGGGTGATCTGTAGCAGGCCACAATTTGCATTGCAGATTTGCCCGATATTAGTTGCACATGGATGATCTCAGAGGTATCATGCTGCGCCACTAACCTGGAGGTGTGGGAATCCTTGATGAATATGGATACACTCCCTCCTTTTGTGTTTCGGTCTGTGTTCTGTGGCCAAAATGTGTGGTATGAGTTGTAGCCCAGTAGTGCTGGAGTGCTCTCTGGAGCCTTGAACCAGGTTTCAGTTACTGCACAGATGTCAATGTTCTCCATACGTAGGAGTGCTTCGAGTGTATGCATTTTGAAATTTAAACTCCTGGCATTGAGTAGCATAACCCTCAGTTTTTTACTTGTGCTGTTTATGGAGGTGGGTTTGAATTTTTAGCCTTGCCTAAAAAAGGCACTGTGGGGGCAGCAAGAGCCTTGGCCAGTATTCAAAAGCCAAGCAGTGACAGGTGCAAGCCATCTCTTGCGAAGCAACGTGGCTTGTCGAGCACATCATCCCAGGCTGACAGACATTGGATCCCCTTTGAATGACACCAGAAGCTTAGCCAATTGTTGAAATTGATATTTTTTTCTTTATACTCAGGTATCATTCTTGGTGAGGGCAGGATGCTACTCAGGGTCAGGGTCATACCCGCCTGGGCTACATGATCAGAGAGCTCTTCCGTGTCTCTTTTCATGTAGTCCATGGAGGTACGGCTCAGGTCGTTCACACCAACATGAACAATGACAGTCATATTTGTACTTGTTTTGGAGTGACCTGAGTGCTTGTGTATGTGGTGGATTCTGGCTCCCGACATGCAGCTAACAGTGACCTTCTCCTTGTCCAGCCTAGTGAGTTGGGCGCCAGTGTGCCTGACTATTGAGTCACCTATTACTAGTGTGTTAGGTATGTTATTTTGCCTTAAGGGCTGTGATTGTGTGGCACATTGATTTTGTGTTTTATGTGTTGTCTGGTTTGTGATGGGAGGTGCAAGTTTTGTGGGTGTCTGCTTTGGAGCTCTCTGATGCTTTTGCAAGTTTTTATTTAGAGCCTCCGAGTATGATTTTGTGTATTTATGTGTATCTTTTGCCAGTGCTGGTTTAGTAAGTCTGTGTGAGGCTGGAGGTGTGGTGCAAGTGTTAACCTTCTCCTCATGACTGTCTGTTCCAGTCTTGGGTGGAGATACCTTAGCTTCCAGTTTGGCTGTATAATTGCATCTCTCACATATGTTAGTGTTTTGT
Organism: Protopterus annectens; assembly: GCF_019279795.1. Taxonomy (NCBI): domain Eukaryota; kingdom Metazoa; phylum Chordata; order Ceratodontiformes; family Protopteridae; genus Protopterus; species Protopterus annectens. Next base: position 467,162,436 of record NC_056741.1, read on the forward strand.
GGTAGGAGGAGAGAGCTGTCTGTGTACATGAGGCAGTTGTAACATTGCCTCAGGATACCCAGATTCACCAGCTGGACTGGAGAGTACACCTGAAGTTGCCCTTTGGTCATGCCTGACTAGTAGGGTGAGCTGCTTAGTCGCTTGTTTGGTGAGGGGTGGATAAAGAGCCTTGCCCTGCTGGGCAGTCAAGTGTCGGGGTATATTAGTGCTTGCTATTAGGTCTGAGCAAGTGCTGGACTGTAGGATGCTTTTTGAGTGCTTAGGTTGAGAGTTAGACTAGTTTCAAGTGAAAAACTGAAGAAGACTTAGTGGAGCCAGGAATAATTTAACCCTAGCTAACCGGTGCTGCCCGGCGCACAAAACCATGCAACGTGTTTTTTAAACTACTAACTTCTGGGCTGGAACCACTCCTCCAAGGACAGATGGCTGCTCAAAGTTCCCCTCTCTCACAGGTTAACAGAGAAACTTCCCTCTATCCAAGTAAGGTATGGGCAACTCAGAAACTTGTAACACAGCCCTGAATTCAGCACTAGCCTGAAAACTGGAATATACTAGCTTAGAAAGGCGGGAAATAAGACATGTATTTATTTATTTATTTATTTTTGAAAAGATAAGGCAAAAACAGTAAAAAGTACACTTAAAACAGCTTTAAACGACTACAAGTGATCAGAAAAGACTATCGCACTTTAGTGTGTAGCCTATAACAGTTAAACAATTTATTTTAACAAAAACAACTTTTTAAAAGTGCAGGCAGTCAAATAAGTACAATATGTGAAAAAAAACAAGCTTTTAAATCACAATAAGTGCTGGAAAATCAGTGTTTAGGCGGAAAACAGTTAAGTACAGCAAGAAAATATAGAAAATTGATAATCACTCCAAAGTCTCTCTTTTAAGCTAGAAGGCTTATATCAGTTTAAGGCTTTCTAGTGCTTTCCAGTAGGTTAGTCACAGGAAAGATGGGAAACAAGCACAGATGTGGTCTTTTAAACCAGAAAGTTGAAAGAGATGTGCTATGCATAGTTGTGGAAGTGAAAAGATAACTAAATTCTTACAGTTTTTGAAGTGAAAAGCAGTGGAAGGTGCAACTTTTATAAGCTACAGTGAAAGGAACAATCTTATTTTAAGATTGTTCAAGTTTATAGCAAAGAGATGTTTAAGTTGGTTAAGTGACGGAAGGCACATAACAGAGATGGAATTAGGTAAGATCTGGCAGTAGTAACTCCAGTTTTATCTGTAAGGAAAAGTTTTGCTTTGTCTAATTTGCATAATGTGATTGTTTTCTGTATGTGAGGATAGGAACTTAAGTGATTGTTGAGATTTAATTTAAGTATTGTAGTTAAGTCAAATTCATCAACTGGTAAGGAGTCAGTGAAAGAAAAGGCTTAGTGCAATTAGCATTAATAGAATTGCACAATGAGGTTGGAGTTTGGTGTCTGCAGACTGAAGGTTAGTGGAGAAAAGCATACTTTCGGTTCTGAATGTGCTTAAAATAAGTCCATGCTGTTTAACCAGGACTCAAGTAAATTGAAGGAATTTTCCATGATGGAATTGAGATTATTTGGAGATTAATTGGAAATAGCAATGGTAGAATCACTGGTGTAATGAATCAGGTTGTCATTTTTTTTTCATGTTTTCAGATATCTTGCTTAAGAGTATAGTGAATAGAAATAAATCTGGTAGAAAGCATTGTGAGACTTTGGCACCAACTGAGCAACAGAAGCAAGTGGTATTGGTCCAGTTTTACAGTTTGGGTCCTATCATTAAGATAAAATAGTGAACCAATCAGTTGTACATGTTGACAGGTCAATATTTTCAAGAGACAATGTAAAGTTATTATGTAACACAGTACTGAAATCTTTAGGAAGATCAAGAAAAAATTGGACCTATAGATTTTCTATAGTTAAACTCATGAATCAGTGAATTCATACAGAGCAAGGTTTATCCCATGGTTGAACCTATATCAAGAGTGAGATATAAGATTGTAAATGAGCAGGTAGGGGAGGTGCTGTTTATAAATTATGAATATAATTTTCCAAGATTTTAAAGAGCATGGGAAGTTGTACAAAAGGATATTGGATGGTAGTTATTTAATGATATTGTGGGCCCAGTATTATATAGAAGAACTATGATCGATTGTTTCCAGCAATGCAGAAGATGACCTTCCACGACAGAGGTATTTATTAATATAGTGACTTGACATGCAATGGATGAAACTGTGATTTTTTTTTTTTATCTTGGAGGGATGTTATCACCAGCAGGATATCCAGGTCTTAGATTCCTTATTAACATCTGAACTTCTTACTGTTAATGTAGACAAGGCATGGTTGCGATGTGATGAAGGCGGGAGGTTGAATTATAATGAAGAATAATAATCAAATACATATATATATATATATAGTTCCCCTTCAGACCATCGAACATTTAAAACATCGAAGTTCAGATCATCGGGACCAGAACATCGAGTTTTAAAACATCGAAGGTTTGACGGGGAAGAAAAAGGTAAGTGTAGATGGGAGAATGTTTGTGTTTTTGCAGGGCACCAAGGTAGCCTGCATACTGTGTGTCTATGTGCCATCTGTGTGATGGCACTACAGATAGGGTACTGAAAATCTCCCGTTTAGCGCTTCTGCATATAGCGCTAAATGGGAGATTTCCCTTTACTCCACTGTAGTGTGGTCTCGGAGTAGAATATTAAAGTAGGGGGGATGTGGGGGGAGCAGCATACCATTGTTACAATTTATTTTTCTTTTTTTTGGTTACACTTGTAACCTTCAATGTTTCAAAATTCGATGTTCTGGTCTCGATGATCAGAATTTCGATGTTTTGAAATGTCGATGGTTAGAAGTGGAACCATATATAAACACATAATGAAGTATGTAGAGTTGCATGTAAAATCAATTAATACAGTATCTGTAAATGTTCTAAGTGAAGCCTTAAAAAAAAAAAAAAAAATCAGCACAACCAGTCAGAAGTAATATAATTTTTTGAAAAATAACTGTAATGCATGATAACATGTTAGAAGAATAACAAGTAGGGAAACATGTCTCCACAGATGCCTCCAGATTATTCCCTTTAAATTTAATTAAAATGTTTATTCTTTCCTTCCCTGCTACACCTTAAACAAACCATAGTACAATCTTTAAATTACTACACTGATAAGTTGATGTGCGTGCAATAAATTATTATTATTGTACACAAGAGATGCAAGATAAGTGCAGAATGAGAACAGTAGCAGCCTGAATGCCCAAAGTCATAAAACATTACTAATAAAATCAAACTGATGGGCTTGTTAATCTCTAAACAGCTCATGTTTCAGATGTGAAAGATGCCAGATTTAGTCAACATAAAAAGGCAGCAAAGAAAGTAAAGACACAGAAGAGACTGCTCCACTGAAGAGAAACAGGAACAATACCAAATATAGCTCTTCAATGTACAAAATCAGGTCAGCATGGAGATTACAGGACAAGCTGATAAGACCCACAGTGTTAGGAACGTCAGTCCACTCTGATCAAATTCTCAAGAATGGATGGCACCATCTGAAGGCAAAGGCACCAGTTCATTGAAGAAATACTGGAACAGCAGCAGTGGGGGGTTGTAAGGAGCGAGCTGACAAGATTGTGAAGATGACTGGTATTAGAAACTACACTTGGCATCCACAGCAATGGATGGTCCAGATGAAGACAGAGGCTCTGCTTCATTAAAGGGAAATATTAACAGCAGCAGCCAAGATTTCCTGATGTCCTAAAACACTATATTTAAAATTGAGTTAATCATAGCAATTTGGTAAATTCTGATCTGCTGAAGAAAAAACAGCAGCAGCAAGAAACACTGCAATACAAGCTCAACGGTTTAGCCAGGGGTTACACGGACAAGCTGACAAGGTTATTAGGATGGGAGTTGATGATAGACGGCTGGTATCCAGGAATTATCTTTAGATAAGAATAGTACTAGATCAAGGCAAAAATGAGAATATCAACAGCCAAAGCTCTGTTGTTTCACTGTTTCATTGGGGGCAGCTTTACAATTTCTGATTTTACCCCACTGCCCTTCCTTGCTAGGGGAAAGTCTACATGAGTCATTCTGTAAGATATCTGCATAGGTTACATTAGGAGTTAATTATGTTGTTTGGAAATGCAGTTCTCTGAAGCATGGCATGGCATAACCCACATACAGCTATCAAGAGTGACATTGCGCAATAAAGAAAATATTATGGATAAGAAAGTCATTGAAGAAATAAACAAACTAAATGAGAAATACAAAGAAATTTTAACTCATAAAGTTAAAATAACTCTAGAGAAATACAAGTTTTTGTCTTACTCAATAAGCCCCAAATACTTACATAGACTTAAAAATAAAACAAAAAGGTTGAATAAACAAAACCATATCAAAGAAATCTTTTCTCTAAGGAAAAAGAAGAATGTTTCTAGTCTACTAGAAATACTAGATGAATTTAGAAATCACTTTCACAATATTAACAATAATAACATTAACATGGAACCTAAAGATAAAATAAAGGAGTTTATAACCAAAAAAATGAATAAAAAAGCTTAATAAACAACAGATTAAACTATTGGACAAAAGTATTTCATATACAGAGGTTATTACACAAATAAATAAGCTTAAATCAAACAAAGCACCGGGTAATGATGGTATTATACCAGAGATATATAAAATCCTTTCTAAAAGTACATATTCATTAATACATAAGGTTTTTATTTTGGCCCAAACTGAGTTAATAACCCCCCCATCTTGGCAATATACATTTATTTCGCCAATTTTAAAACCTAATAAAGATCCAACTAGATGTACTTCATATCGGCCCATCTCATTACTTAATGTTGATTATAAAATGTTTATGAGTATTTTTGCTGATAGATTGAAGACAATCATTCCGCATTATAGATATAGATCAGACAGGCTTCATTGTAAATAGAAATACTTTTGATAATATAAGAAGAACTTTAACATTAATTGATTTTGCAAATAGGAAAAGAAAGATTTAACACTTATTAGTCTTGATATAAGTTCAGCATTTGATTCAGTAAGTTGGGACTATCTGTTTACCTTACTGAAGTGCACAAACTTCTCAGATGCATTTGTAAATCTAATTGAGCATTTATACAAAGGAACGTTGGCTTATATTAAGGTAGGAACATATGTTTCACAAAAATACCCATTCTTAAAGGTACAAAACAAGGATGTCCACTTTCTCCACTATTATTCACTTTAGTAATGGAGCCTTGGGCTAATTTGATCAGAAACAGTACTGACATAGAGGGTTTTGAAATAGATGAAAATACAACATCCAAAATTCAACTTTTGCAGATGATGTTCTAATTACATCAGCAGGATCTAATTCTTCTATGCAGTCTCTATTTGGTAAAATGATGAATTTTAAAAGTATTTCTGGTTTAATATTCAATGAAGAAAAACTAAAATACTACCTATATATACACGAAAAAATATTCTCATTAGTGATTTTACTAAATATGTACCCAGTTCAGGTCAGATAACTTATTTAGGTATAATACTATCTAAAGATATTAAATCTATTATATATAATAATTATAATACCTGTTTTCTTAATATACAAAATCTTTTTAATACCTGGAATAATATGTTTTTTCTATGGAGGAGAGACTTACAATTATTAAAATGATAATATTCCCCAAGATTTTATACTTAATACAATCAATAATACTTCCACCTACAAAATAATTATCAAGAAACTGAATACACTAATGTTAAATTTCCTATGGGCACCTAATAGACCTAGGATTGCATTAAAGAAACATACTAATAGCTGGTCTCAAGGGGTATTTCTTTTCCAGACTTTAATTTATATACTATCTCTTCTATTGTAAAAGTTATTACTTTATTAATAGATCAGTCATATGTCGCAAAATGGAAAGATTATTGAGAGCTAATTAGTATGCACTTCATGAAAATCTCCTTAACACATAAAAATATGATTGTAAATAACTCCATGTTATGGTTACTAAAGGAATTTTGTACTTCACCTATTACACCTAAACATATGGTTTGTTACCCATTAAATATTATTATTAGATATCGTAACTTTATATTCATGCACCCTAAGTATAGGAATGGAATTTTATTATATTCCCTATAATGTATACTCAGGGTATGCTTTTGTCATCTACTTCTGAAGGAACTCATTTAGCTATAGATAATGATCTAAAGTACTGGTATCAGTTGATATCTGATAATAAAGTTAAAAATCTAGATTTCTTAAAACAAGAATTTGATCTAAGAGAAACTTGCTGGTTAGAGGTTCAGACCTTTAGACAACATCTCATTGATAGAGTAGATCTAATGTCTATAACAGTTAAAGAATCTATTCCAACACTGATTGATTACTTGATATTAAATTTACAACATAAAGTTTCTGATAAAGGTAAACTTTCATACATACATAAAATTATCAGACAAGAAACTTTTACAGTGTAGATACATACTGGAATTATTTCACTTCTATTAATGGGGACCCACCAAATCAACAAGATAAACAATATATATTGAATCTGCCTATAGAACTACGTCTTCCATTGTCTGGAGACTTTATACATGGAAATTTTTACATAGATCTTTTTATACACCTTTGATGATGAATAAAATAAATAATAAAGATAATCTATGTAAGAGATGCAATGTAGAAATTAATGCTGACTGGGCTCATATGTTTTATGACTGTATAAAATTGAAAGAATACTGGAAGTCAGTTAATGAATTTTTGCAGGCTCTTTTTACAGATAATTTCATTATTTCTAAATCTCTTATATTATTCAACACACCTGTACCTCAAAGTGTTAAAAAGCTTAAGCTTCCCTTGTTATGGTCTATTCTAGCAGTGGCTAGGAAAATAATAACCAGAAATTGGATTTCAGATACACCTCCTTCGTTCAATGAATTTAAAAATGTTATGAATATAGTGTGCCATATGGAAATAAACACAATTAGGTCAAGAACAACTAGAAAAACATCTTATTATATTGTATGGGACAATTTACAAAATTTGTTAAAAAAATCCTAATTTCAATAGCATGGTATTTTAGTTTAATTAATTGATCTGATTGTAGTGGATGTCTTTGTAAATACTTTAGTTGTTTTGTTGAATGTTATAATCATATCTATTTTTAATTACTTGTATAAAATTGTTATGATATTTCTCTTGTATGTTAAAACAATAAACAAAAGAGTGACATTGCGCCTCGATATACAACGTTATGCTCTGTAATGTCTGACTTTTTGGTCCTTCACCTTAAAATTAATAAACCACTCAAAAAGACACAACCTTTGTTTAAAGTGAACACACACACACACACACACACACACAAACACACACACACACACACACACACACACACACACACACACACACACACACACACACACACACACATACTCCATAACTAATGACATTGTTAGCGCCTAATCATCCAGTCTTTTCTAAACCATTTAAGGATAGTAATAGTTACCCAGTCACCAGTGCCCAAAACCTGATATATGCTAAAGTAATCTGTAAAGAGAAACAGCTTGCAGTTTCATTTTTGTTTAATTTACTATCTTTACCCCTTCATTGTAGTCATTGGTCTCTCAACACAAACCCATAGGCAGAAATAACACTACGGGTGTCCACTAGTTAAGCATTTACCACAGACTATAACAACTCCATCCATCATCATTTCTCTTTACCATGCTTGCAATATTGAGTACGTGAGTGAGAGATTGCCCATTTCCATTCCTGTCAACTCCTGTCATTGATCAAGACATGTTAATTTGTTTATTTTATTTTTATCTTTCATGAAATATGGAAAGCCATCTATCATATTCCAGTGATGATACTAGGGTTATCCTTCCCCTAAGTGTTATTATACCTACAGCTTGATACTATACTTTTATTTTGTATTTATTTTTCAATGAAAGAACAAAAGAAAAAGGTGAGTTGTTGTCTATAATATTGACACAAAGTCTTCCTCCTGCAGACATGAACCCATCATAACCAGTTCATACTTACCATCTGGATCCGAAGGATCAGGTTATACTTTGGATTAGAGGACTGTCTTCACTGCTTGAAACCTGATGACAAACCAATTAGCTTATAATGCACTTTTACATTTTTGGCACAATATATGTAGCTGAGGATTTCAGCAAGTGACCATGATCTTATCTTTCCATCCCATTTTGTGCTCATATTGTCACCATTCCATCTGCTGGACATTGATATCATGAAGTATGGTACTGACATTGCAAATTCTGTCCACAAATGGTTATTTCTCACATTGTCTACAAAATCATTGAACTACTGAATGGCAGTGTAATATTTAATGGTGTGGGTTCATAAAATTAGCATTATGAAAATCTGGTCTACAGTCATTGGTAAATGCTAAACTAATTTGGTCCACATTTTATTGGTAACTCCTAGTTTTGAACCTGCATTCATTTTAATTGCAGTTTCCTTGTAAATGTTATAACTTTCAGTATTCTTTAGTAAATGACTATTTCTTTAGATCTTTCTCTGAATGTGATATAAATAACTCCTTAGAGCTGGGCTGAAATATTGCTCTCCCATGATTCCAAAAGACTTGCACTCAGTATAAATGACTTATTTGATGTAAGGCCTATTTTTAAACAGACACAGAGTCCAAAAGACCTGCTGTCGGTGTAAGTGGTCACTTACACAGAGAAAAGGTCTTTGGAGATCAGGCCCATTCTTTTTCCAGTCTGACTGCATTTCCTTTGGAACAAGATGTAAAACTGCTCCTTGCACTCATTCATAAGGAAGACATAAAACTAATAAGTTAAAAGTTATATAAGAATATTAGAAACAGCCTAATTTATAAATACCCTCTTAGTTTGGCAGGGGAAAATTAGCACTACTAAATACTTTAGATGATCAGACTTGTAAAGAGCATTTCAGGAAGGTGATTTTTTTCGAGTATAGGCAATATATTTTCCAGGTGTGACACAATTCTACATTTGCCATGCAGAAATTTTTAAATTTTGTTCATTGATTAGGTGGCTCATGACAACTGTTTGCCGAATATCTGAAATAAAACTGTTTTAAAGTCATATCAAGTAATACACACATTTAATGTGCTCAGCACAGTGTCAAAACTGGGATTTGTTAATATTTTGATTTGACATAGCATGCATATTTCTTTACAATACCTCATGAATATGATATCTGCCTTAATTTGTAGAACTGTTTAAAAATTATTTTACACCTTGAAAGAAATTCTCTATTTGCTATACATTTAACTATAGCTCATAAAACTGAATGGGGTTTTCATCTTTCACAAGCTACTGGAAGTCCTTCTTCCATCTGCCATTGATGTCTGGTGGACTGGTGAACAGGTTGTTGCTGGCATCCCTTATGAAGAGTGTCTGATAACTATCTTCTTTATCTTTTATCTGATGACTGTCTTCATCTTTCTGTCTTTCCCTTGCAACATGATAGAGTTTTTTTTGTGCAATCTACAGAGGCTTTTCAATAAGCTGGTAGAGTGCCACTGATACTTTGTTCTTTGATATTGCTTACTGCTGTTGTGACCTCTTTGTTCACCAACCAGTATTCATTTTTAGCCAGATTATTTTTTATGTAACCCAGTTTTACCTGCATTACTTCTTTCTTTTATTTTGCTAATGCCCTGGAATTCTCCATTCCAACACCAGCATTCGTTATGTATCTTATTTCTATACCTGACTTGGCAACATATCTGTTTAATAGTCCTCACATATGCTGTTTATAGGCATTGTCATTCTGCTTTAACTCCTCTGTTATTTCTTTTTCCTCGTGAGGTGCTAGAGCCATGAGAATTTCTTTGACCGTTTGTGTTTTTCTCCAGTTAACTCCAACATTTTCAGCCTAGTGTATGTTGACCTTCTGTTACCACTGCTTACAGTGCTTTATGCTGTGGACTGACTATTTCACTGGGGACAGCTTTGCATTTTCTGATTTCATCCAATGCCCTTTCTTATTAGGAGAGGTCTACATGAGTCATTTTGTAAGATATCTGCAAAGGTCATATCAGGAATTAATTATGTGGTGAGAAGCATCTCAGAAATCTTGATAATGCTTGGTGGCCACTTTGGTACTGTTAATTGGGTATACATGCATTTAGTCAGAGAAACAATCTCTGAACGTAAGTTTTTCCGACCCGGAATGTCGAATTTTAAAGTAGCGAATGGTAGGAATGTCATATGAAACACCGAATGCGAAATTTCCGACCACTCTATCACCTAAACAAGCACTACCATGGGTCAAAAATGGGGGGATATTGTGTGTTTCGACTATCTTCAGTTCGGACATATGAGAACCTGCTGCACTGCTTTCGACATTTGGTATGTCGACAAGGTAACGGATGGCTAAATGTATGTATACCTGTAAATTGTATACTTCTGGAGTCTAGAAAGAGGACACATTGTTTTAACTACCCACTTATCAAATTGGTCACTGATTCTCTTCATGACTGTATCAGTCCATCACAATGTAGCAAGCTATATCATCTCATAGTGGTGCACCTGCAGGAGTACTGGTTGGTCAATTACTAGAGTACCAAAGGAATCACTGTTTGGTCTTTTGCAGGAATAACAGAGGAGGGGTCATTTCTTTGTCCTCTGCATGAGTAACACATGGATCAGTGCTTGGGTCCTTGCAGCAGTACCACAAGGGTCATTGTTTGGTCTCCTGCAGGAGTACCAGAGGGATTGTTGCTTCTTTCCCTGCATGAGTGCCAGAGTGGTCACTGCTTTGTACCCTGCAGGAATATCATGGGGGGTGTCATTGCTTGATCATCTGGAGAAGCACCACATGGATCAGTGCTTGGTCCCCTGCATCAGTACCCAAGGGAAATTGTTGCTTCCTCTGTAGGCATATCACACAAATCAATGCTTGTTCCCTTGCAGTCATATCACAAAGATCATTACTTGGTCCCCTGTAGGAATATCATAGGGAGTCTTTGCATGGTTCCTTACAGGAATGCCACAAGTTTAATTTCTTGGTCCCCTGCAGGTGGACTGCAAGGGTCATTGCTTGGTCCCTTGCAGAAGTAACGCAGTGGTCATTACTTGCTCTTTTACAGGAGTACCATGATGATCATTGCTTGGTCCCTTGCTTTCAACTCAAGCAACATCCCCCTGAAGCAGCTTTGAGTAGCTCCACTTCTGGATCCGTGTTGCAGACCTCTTACCAAAAGCTTCCAAATCTATACACATGCTACTCAGTCCTAAGAACCTACAACACAGTAAAAACTCATACAAATATTACCTCTGCATGGAAACAAAAAAAAATTAAAAAATCAGTGAATTGGTCATTGTTTCAACTATGTAGGATTCATTATTGATTCGGACCTCATATTAAAGCACAGCGTTCTAAAGCCCAAAAACATTATGCCACTCAGTACCATCCTTTACCAAACCAGTACCTTCTTCACCATCATTAAAGAATTAAGGTAGCTCACACTATATTTCTACCTCACCTCATGTACTGTTCCATTCTACCAACTAATTTTTCCAACAGTGTTCATAGTAAGTAAGAAATTATGCAAGACAGTAGTAAATTCACAACTTGCATGCACCACAAAAGCCACCACTGCCTAGATATGAGGCAGCTTAAACAGTTAAAACTTCATAATCATTAAAACCTTACTAACTTTTTCCTTGATCAAAACATTCTGTGAAGTCTCCCTTCCCATCTAGCCTTAATGTCCTTATCTGGTACTCTGTCTGATCTAGCTTCTGTTTTTCAATGCATTCCTCCTCAGTGCACTAAAAGCAAAGCCACTGTTACAATGATGCAATCTTTTTACCACACCCTTTCCCAGATTTGTGACCCTTCCCGCTCAACATTAGGAATCAGATCGCAGTTTAGAGCTGTACTACTTTCCTTTCTGCTGACAGGGCAACCTTCAACTGTGTTGATTCAGATATTATACAGTAAGCTTAGCTTATGAGGTTCTGGGACATGTTGCACACTTATCAACACACATCAACAACTGGCTAAGCATCTGGTGTCATTCTAGGGGGATCCAGTATCTGTCTGCTTGGGATGACATGGTCGACAGACCACAATGCTTTGCCAGAGATGGCCTGCACCTGTCACCCCTGGGATTCCGGATACTGGCTAAGGCTCTTGCCGTCCCTATAGTGCCTCTTTTAGGCAAGGTTCAAATGACAAATTCACCACCGTAACAGGAACTGAGGGTAATGCTACTCAATGCTAAATCTCAAAATGCACTCACTCACTCTGGGCACTCCTTAAAATGGAGAACATTGATATATGTGTAGTGACTGAGACCTGGTTCAAGGCTCCAGAGAGCACCCCTGTACTACCAGGCTATAACTCATACCACACTTTCCGGCCATTTAACCTGGACCGGAACACCAAAGATGGAGGTGTGTCCATATTCATTAAGGATATCCACACCTCCAGGCTAGTTGCTCAGCATAATGCATCCGAGGTTATCCAAGTGCAACTAACTCTGGGCAAAACTGCAATCCAAATTGTAGCTTGCTACAGATCCCCCACCATGCCCCAAGATTCCTACTCCTCTTTTCTTGATGTACTGGAAAATATTAGGGTTCAACCAAACACCCTAATAATGGATGATTTCAACTACCCCACCATTAACTGGGAAAACTACTCATGTACCAACTCCTTCACACAACTCTTTCTGGAATTCATAAACTCCAATGCCCTGGATCAACTTATCCACACCCCCACCAGGGGCAACAATATCCTAGACCTAGTCATTACCAACATGAGTGACTGGTGTTCCACACCTGAAGTCAACTCCTCATTGGTCCGATCCGACCATAAGCTAATCACCCTTGATATCCACATCCCACCCCCACCCCCAGTTAAGGAAACCACAGTAAAAAATTTCTCCAAAGCCAACTTCATGCTTCTTAAGACAGAAGTGGTGAACTTCATGACACCCATGCAGATGGACAATATAGTTACAACTGCTGAATCCTACACAAATGCACTCTATAAGAACTTACATGAGTGCATGGATTGTGCAATCCCAAACAGAACCAAGATGCTATTGTCCAAAAAAAGGAAGCCAATCTGGTGGTCCCCCTGCCATAAACAAACTGTACACCAAAAGGAAGAAATTGTTGCAAAACAGAGTAAAATCCCATGAGTGGAGGAGCTCCCTGGTCAGCCTCAGTAAGAAGCTGAGATGCCTTATAAGATCCACCAAAGCTAGCTACAAAAACAAAATCATCACTGATTCTAATGACAACCACAAAGCATTCTATAACTATGTCAAGAATCTCAATGGCAACACCCAGATCTGCTCTGAGTTACAGCACAACAGCGTGAAAATTACAGAACCAACTGATATTGTCAACATCCTGGCAGATAGGTTCAGTGATAACTTTACCCCCCCTCCCACACAGTAAAGGGCACATATATATATTTATAGGAAGAATGCAGAGTCCCTGTAATCACAACTACGCAGGTAAAAGCTGCACTCTCTAAAGCTAAAAACACATCATCCATGGGACCGGACAACATCCCAGGCTACATTTTACACGAACTTCAGAACAAACTGGCTCCCCACCTAAGCACTATGTTCAATCATAGCCTCACATCAGGCTTTCTGCCCACTGAATGGTGTACAGCAACAGTTATCCCACTCCATAAAGGGGGAGGCACCACTGATCCCAGGAACTATTGCCCTATTAGCCTGACGAACCTGGTCTGCAAGGCCATAGAACGTATCATCATGGAACTCATAAACAAAGACATTGGTAACCTCCAAACTCTGGATACCACCTAGTTCGGGTTTGTGAAAGGCAGATCATGCCTCCTGAACCTCATTGACTTCTTTGAGGCAGTCACCAAAGCCATAGATGAGGGTAAGGTGGTTCACACAGCCTATCTTGACCTCACCAAGACTCAACACCATCCTCCATTCTGGAATTATAGCTAAACTCACTAAACTAGGTATAAATCCCTATGTCACAAGATGAGTTGCCAACTGGCTCACTGACAGAACCCACACTGTAAAAGTTGCACACTCCAAATCTGATCTCAAACCAGTGACAAGTGGAGTACCACAGGGTTCAGTCCTGGGACCTCTCCTGTTTGGTATCTACTTCTCTGAAGTACAGGATAACATAGAAGGCCTCTGGCTAATGAAGTTCGCAGATGACTGCAAACTAGGAACCATAGTCAAGTCCCCAAATGATGTGGAAATCCTACAGAAGGGCCTCGCTGAGACAGATGCCTGGTGTCAGAGTCATGGCTTCAAGCTCAATGCCAAAAAGTGCATTGTCATCCCCTTTGTTAAAAACTCTGTACCCATGAACTACTACATAGACAGCAGTCTACTTAACACCGAATGTGTGATGAGACCTTGGGACTCAGGTGGACAGTAGTCTGTCCTTTGATAGTCACATTGCCACAGTAGTCAGGAAGTTCTTCTACGTGGCACACCTCATCATAAAATGGTTCTCATCCAGGAAAAAGAGGTCATTGTTCCCCTCTACTCGACACACATTAGACCCATTATAGAGTACAACACCCCTTTTGGAATGTACCTCATGAGACATCTGCAGCAGCTGGAAAGGCCACAGAAGTACCTTACAAAGAGGATTACTGGACTCAAACAGATGACCTACACTGACTGTCTCAAAAAACTCCAGCTTTACTCTGTAGCATATCGCCTACTACGAGGTGATCTCTGCCTAACATATAAAGCTATGTCAAACCCAGAGCTGTTGGACATGCTACACCTAAAGAAATCCCAATCCCTCTGAGCTACACGCTCTAGGGACCTAAACATTGTCATCACAATAAACAAGACATGCTGAAGGGATAGATTCCTGTCCCAGAGACTCCCCATACTCTGGAACAGGCTACCCATCTATGTCAAGCAAAGTTCTTCATTAGCACTCTTCAAGAAAAATCTTGATGAGTGGGTATGAACCTATGAACTTATGAAAAAAGAAGATGGGCCATATGAGGCATACAGAGAACTGCACATCTATTAATTACTGTATACTTTAGCAACACAATAACAATAACACAACTGCACTGTGGAAGTAGGTCAGTGTGTATTTGTTGAAGGGAATCTGCACCATTTTTTTATTTGATCACGATTAGTGTTAGAGGAAGAACTGGCAGCAGATGTTGTTGTGGCTCATTATACAGTACATTACTGATCATGGCAGTTATATAATACAATGTCTCATTCTGTAGAGTAAAAAGAAGTCAGCTGACAAAAATAAAAGAAAGTTTAGTGATTTAAAAACTGAGTAGACCTGTACTTGGCATGTAAATGAATATATAATGCATGGAGCATAGTGATTGCACTCCAAAGTCATAAAAAAATATAAACCTGTAAAGTGTTTCTGAGCAAGACCCTGCTGTAATAGTGCTTTCAAAGGAGTGCACCAACAGCATTTATTTGTTGTGCCCTATTTGCCACACCTAGTCCGCAAAGGCATTATCTGATATTCATGTCTAGGATATGCCTAGTATGTGATCATAGGGCTGCTAGCAGAACATCTCTCTCATATTGTAAAGTTCACAATGCACTGTCATTGTTTTAGCAAAATGGCAGCTCTTGTGGAACAATTCGTGTATATAAGATTGTCCACATTGGACATCACCCATTGTCACATTGCCCCCACCACCTTGTAGTAGGTATAGCCTTGTGTAATACAATGGCATGTGATCCACATACACTGTCACTTTCTACAGTGTCTACAGCACAGTCTTTGCCTATTGAACTACAGGCCTCTGTTATTTAGGTCTACATCATAGCCTCCCTGGGCTCACACTGGATATCCAGACCCTTCACGTATGTCAGCTGTAATACATTTCCCCTGGTCTGCTCACTTGTCCCACAAAGGATTACAATTTGCCATGCTTGGACATTAAAGCACTGCAAGCTGTTCCACTCCATTCAGGAAACTACATCCACTCTGTTTGCTCCCATGACCATACCATTAGGGCCTGCACCCCCCAAACATTAAAATGCTTCCTGCCTGCTCCCTGTGCTGTAATCTTATGTGCCACTCCTACCCCAACACAGTGTACCACATCCTTGCTAGGCCACTACAGTGTTATTACACAACATCTGTATGCTGTAAAAGCTGTCTGAGGAAGCCAGACACCCTGGAGTTGTTCTTGCAATGTGATGTACATTACCAGTACTCCCATCTGCTACAGATTTCCCTATAATTAAATTTACTGCAATATGGTGT
Organism: Protopterus annectens; assembly: GCF_019279795.1. NCBI lineage: Eukaryota > Metazoa > Chordata > Ceratodontiformes > Protopteridae > Protopterus > Protopterus annectens. Next base: position 467,178,681 of record NC_056741.1, read on the forward strand.
GGTTCTGTTAATGTATCAATCAGCTCAGTCTGTCGCAATCTAGTGACTGCACTGCTCATCATTCTATTTAGTGGACTGTAACTTAATGACTATGTTAATGAGGCAATACAGTGCAGTGTTCTCTGAATCACACTAGAAACACAATGCATTATCAGCCCTATCCCAGGATATGAGGCTTGGTCTGCTTCGTACATGTGCACTGCACTCAGTTAAGCTGTTTGTGGTATAGCAGTCTGTGAAGTTAAAGACAGGAATTGTCTACTCTGCTCCAAACTTCTGCTTGGTAATGTCCACAGGCATCATGTTATGCAGCTCCCATTAAAGGTGCTCTCATTCATGTGGGTGATGTAATGTGCATACACCTGTAGGACAAGACTATGCAGGTGTCACCCTGGGTTGCTCTACTGACCAAGTATTTACATTGCCATAGATGGGCATTGTGTTACTGTGCTGCCCACACTGTAGGCCCTATTGTAAAGGCTGTTTCAGTTATGCATGGTTATACTGTGCTCAATAATATTTTACTTGAGGAGCTCACAGAAAGCAGACTTTTCTTCCATTTGAAGGAAATCAGACTCACCAGGCATCAGGTTAAGTGTACTGTATTGCTGCCAGATCTGTATATCTCTCCTTCGTCCATTTGTCACAGCACTGCCTAGTTTAGCATTGTTGTTTAAAATCTAATAATTGAATACTTGTTCACTACATGTAGGGCTACTATATGGTATTCAATATATTTGTATCTGTGTCGCTGGCCTTACTTGTGCCAGTTATTCCTGACATTGCTATATGCATGCTAACCTTTCTGGCACTGGGTGTATTAATGCAGTTATGCTGTTTTCATCCTCTGTACAATTTCAGCATTTTATTGTTCACTGTCTAGAAGTTATGTGATTACCACTGCAGAGGCACTCACTGCTTTTGTAAGAATGCCATTTCCTAATGCATTTTTGCATGTCACTGTGTTTTAATATTGTGCACCAGTACAATAAGGCTTTTAATTTTCCAGGTGCACTATATCTGCAGTAATTACTTGTCCATAGCCTGGGCATGTTGTTATTAAATATGTTCTGTGGGGTACTGTGCCAACCTGTGGCACACATCCCTGCATTTTCCACATTGTGTATGACAACTCCACATGCAATTGCTTTTCACAGGAACGCACATTTTATTTGTACAATTTGGTTATTTCTCCCTTGCTTCATTATTCATTGCACTCACAAACTGGCTAGCATCCATAATCTATGCTACTGTCCTACACAGCTGTGACAAGAACAAAGCCATCATATTGACATTCCTCTGCTAATTGTATTTTTCTCCTTTTACAGCCTCTCATAAGAAGGTCTGACACATCATTCTGACCACTGATGTCTTTTGCCTTGTTCTCTTCCTCTCTTTTCATTTTTTTATTACTTTACTTTTCTGTTTTGTTTATCTCAATTTATTTTAATTAATTCTGCAGTCTCAGAGGTGGAAGATGATGTGATGTGGCAGTGGTCACCATGCCCTGTACCTGCCTGTCCACCAACTGCTTGGTTCCATCAGTTCCCAGGTCAGCTTCTCTGCAAAATGACAAAGGCTATCCTGTAGTATGTGATCTGGACAGCCCACTGGTGGCTTCTGGTGCTGTTTCTTCAGTGTGGGTAGGGGAGTGCCTAATTTCCTCATCTAGGAGTGGCACACTAGAGTCATCTTGGGTCACATGGTGGGAAGTGCAGAAGCTGGTTAGGACTAAGGTGAACAGGCAGCTCAATACCTGAATTGGCACCCTGGATTGCATCCTCTTGTGACTGGCAAAGTTGTATAGCTGCACTTCCAGGACCATTAGGTCACAAGTTACAGAGCCCTCCCATGATATTAGACATGAAGATAAGTAATTTGTGGGTGGGGTCCACTGTGGGACAGCTTGGCAGGTGGTACTCACCCCCACTCTAACCCCACAATGGTTTCCTAATTCCTTATGTATCAATTCTCTTCCCCTCTTTGTTGTGCAATCCTCCCTCTGACCATTTCTACAGCCTTTGTCTGTTTGTATTTCTTCTTTCTGGCTCCCCCTTTTTATCAGTACCTCACCTCTCAGTCTTTGCCTGTATTATATGTCTGCATGTGTGCTCCCACTGCCGTCCTTATACCCTCTTTTCTACCCACATCACCCCCTGCTTCCCTCCCCTTCTAGTCTTTTTTTCTAAAAATAAAAAAGGCTGCCTGTCTCACAAAAAAGGTATCCCTTTCCCCCACCCTCATGCCACTTTTAGCTTCTCCTTGTCTTTCTGTGTTTTTCCCTGATTCTTCTTCTCCCTTTCTGACTGTCCTTTCACCCCATTTCCTTTCAGGTTATGAAAGAAACAAAGTTGGCACTTGTATAGGCTGTGTTCATGTTGCACATATGTAGTGTTTCAGTGCTCATGTAAACCTGCTGCATGATGGGCATGCCACATACTTGCCAATGGACCCAGGTCACATGGCCTTTCACTGTGTAGTCTACCCAAATGTTCAGTGACTACCATTTTGTGAGTGCATGGTTTCATAATGTAGCATCCTCCCCTATGTGCTGTATCATCACTTATGTATATATAATCCATATCAGGCCATGTAACACAATTCTAACCATGCTATTTACCTGAGGGCACTCATGTTAGCATTTTTTATGAATACCCCCGAGTGTATGATGAACAGTCAGACTGACATTATAAGGGTTTGAATTGTATTCTTTAATGCTAATACCATTAAAAAGGTAATATAGATGGTGAGCTGTTGTAGACTGGGTGAAGGGACAGGATGTACATTTTTTCCATATATCAGTTTTTAGAATGGAAATGAAGAACATGGAGAATTATTTAGGGAACCATGTTTTTTTTGTTAATATAATATGAGGAAGGTTTTGAGGATTAGAAAAAATAATTATTTTGGGCACTGAATATACAGTATTCAGGAATATTTTTTCTCTTCTTTTTTCTTTGTTTTTTTCTTTATAATATAGAGGTTATTTTATTTATAGCTGTGCTTATGTTTTATTGTTGTCCAGCTAGCCTGAGGATACATTTCAGTGAAGACATAGGCTAAAAAACTGTAAGAAATGTTAATATTGTTGTGTCCAAAAAGAATTAATGAATTATGGATTATAATATAAAGTAACAGAACATGATTATAAGCATTTGAAAACAAGAAATATGCCCTAGTATTTAGAAAAGGATACAGCAAGCAGTAATCCCTACTATGAGCGTACAAATCCTTGTAGTAACCCTTTCCAATTCAGGGAGAGGCCCACCATAGTATTTTTTTGAATGCAAGAAGAATAATTTCAGTAAGCTGTCCCACTGGGAATGCTATAGGGTAATGAGGCACTTCTTGGGTGTAGCAATTGCTAATTAGCCATATGCTCTTCCCAACTTCCCCGGATAAGTGTCCAAAAAGTGATTTACACTGATAAGTGATTCAGAGAATTCCTCATTTGCATAAATTATCATAGCTGTCTGTGATAATTAACATCACTAAAAGAATGGTGGTTATCCATTCAAATCAATAGGAATGACAATTTTGCAGGTATGTTTCTTAAAGTTTAGGACAGAGGTAATAGAGGTGAGGTGTTTGTGTGTGTTGATGTGTTTGGCAATGTGTGTGTGTGTGTGTGTGTGTGTGTGTGTGTGTGTGTGTGTGTGTGTGTGTGTGTGTGTGTGTGTGTGAGAGAGAGAGAGACAGTGTAAAAATCAGTTTTAGAAATGTAAAGAGAAAATAGAAATTTCCCTCAGACCTAGAACAATAAAAATTTATGAGGGTGAAAAAGAGGGAGCTAAAATGGGAGAGGGAAATAACACAATGAGTATGAAATTAAAGTACAAGAGGGAGCTATGCACCTAGATACCTAGAACAAAGGGCCTAGGAGTAGGTGAAAACCATTATAATAAAATAATTACACATCTGTGACTGCAGGGCCAAAGTGGGTTTTTTTTATAATCTTTTTAGTTATCTTTTGCCATATTTAAGTTTTAAAGAAGTTTTATAGTGGGTAGAAACCTACAGCTGTAAAACTAATGATAAGGGTAAACAGGGTTTAATGGTCAAGCATATTGCAGGGTGTTGTTTGTATACGAGTTGCTAGCATTTGTAGATAAAGGCTAGTCTTAACATGGGGATTAGAATAGCTGTTTACTTTGTGTTTTTTATAAAAAACATTGAGTTTAAAGATGTTAATTGGCATTTTGGTCTCAAGTGCAGGGCTATAAATTATTAAATTGCATTTTAGACTAGCAAATAGGAAAGAACAGATATGGCAAATCATATGTATTTAATTTTTTAATGTGAGTCCTGGGGGGTTATGGAAGGTACTTAAAGGGAAAATGCTAAGGAAGCTTAGATGGAGAAGTGTGGTTTGTGTAATATGAAGGAAAACTACTTGTAGTTTTGCAGGGATGTTTTCTGGTTTACAAAAATATAGAGATGCTAGGGATAAAGAAAAGGGCATTTTTTTCCAATGCAAATATAGAAAGGATTAATGCATTAATGAGAAGACAGAAGATTTTGCCTAATAGGAAGAAAAGTGACTGTCTCCCTTTTTGTAGCTGGTTTGAACAAAGAAAGAGGCTATGTGGAATGGTTACTTGAATCTAGGAAGATTGAAGAAAGGAAAAGAAACTGGAGTGGTAGATAATTTGCTGGAATATGTACTTGGGGACAAGGTGTAAATATAGAGTTAAGCACAGCATTCTTTGAAAACAAAACATGGGGGTGAATCCTTTATTAAATAGTAATTACTAGAGGTGTGATGGAAAAGGGTAGGTAATTGGGAACATGTATTTTGGGAATGCAACAAGATGACAGATTTTAAAAATTCCCTACAGAGAAATTTGTCAGTAATAGAATTGTAGAGTCATAGATTTTTACTAGGTGAACAACCCAAGGACCTTTCTAAGCCAAACCAAGTTTTCCTGAAAGACTAATGATGTTCTGTATCCAAATAGGACATTGAGGGCCAGGCATTTATAAGCTACCTCTGTCCATAAGGGTCATGGGTGTCAGGCCCGGTGTAAATTTCCTATTCTCCATCCACTGGTCTAGGTTGCTCTTAAACAGTAGATGAACTCAGATTCACATGGATGGGAAGCCTGTTCCATAGGATGGGAGCAGTCTCTGGGACACATATCTGTCTCTCCATCATGCTCTGTTTAGGTCACAGGCACAGTTCTGGTCCTTAGACTTTGTATTTCTGGTACTGTTTGACTTAGGAATATGCAGAAGATTTATACTTGTGGGATTTTCAAATATCTTGTAAGCTAGGCATAGATAACCCCTCAGCAATTTTAGGAGACTGAGTAGAGGGAAGGAGATTTAAGGTGCTCTGCATAAGGCAAGTTTGTTATGGTATTCTTTTTGTAAGGAACCTCTGAGGTCACTACAGTTGCTGCATATGTCTGGTCAAATACATACTGAAGGGAGCATTATACTCTATGATTGGTCTGATAAGAGTGGAGTACAGTGGGAAAATAACATCTTTGAACCTAGATGCCAAGCCCTTACTTATAAGCTGCACAGCGTAAAAGGATTTCCTCACCACTGTAACCATTTGATGGTCAAAGGTAAGGCTACTGTCTACAAGTGTACCCAGATCCCAGACCACTGGGTCTACTCTTAGGGGCATATTATCAACATGGTAATTAGTCAGGATGGTTGACTTCCAAAGGGTAAATTATGCATTTCTTAGCATTGAGTTTAAGACCATGGCCTTGTCACCATTTGTTAGTCAAAGACAGGCCTTCTTGAGGAATGCTAGAGTCTGTAGGAGAGTTGATGATAAGCCCCTGCTTGCAACCATCTGCAATTTTATTCAACCATAAACCTTCAGCATTTGCTTCCATGTCATAGAAATAGATGCCAAAAAGGAGCGGGCACAATACTGAACCCTGGGGGACTGCGCTAGTGACTGGCCTCTTGATGAAGGCAGCCTCACCTACTTTGACCTCCTGGGTCCTATCAGTGAGCCATTGGCTATCCAGTTTGTGATAAAAGGGTTTATACCTATATTAGTGAGCTTATCTGTAATGACTGAGTGGGGTATCTTATCAAAAGCCTTGGCCAGGTCAAGGTAAGCTCTGTGCACAGTCTTGCCTTCATCCAATGTTCTGGTGACCCTGTCAATGACCTTCCTTTAATCGTGATAGGTCCAGCATCTGCAGGTTACCTATGTCTTCAGTTATCATGTCCATGATGATTATTTCCATGGCCTTACATATGAGGTCTGTCAAACTTATGGGTCTGTAGTTACCCGGATCAGTAGTTGGACCTCCTTTGTGTATGAGAATGACTATAGCCATCTTTCATTCCTTAGGCACAAAACTTGACTACAGTATCCAGTTGAAAAGTAATTCAAGTGGACCAGAGAGGTCATGTTTTGTGGTATTTATTAAGCATCTCAGGATATTATCTGGGCCATCGATGCAGTATTTTTGGTCTTGGAAAGTGCATAGATGTCCTGTTTCCTAGTAGTGGTTGGGGGGATTGTGGTATGCAGTATTTCCTTTGGGCTATCAGAGTAGAATGCTGGGAAAAAGTTTGAGCTAAACCTGTCAGCCAAAAGGTTGGCAATGGACTCTGGTTTCAAGTCTTTTTAATTTTCCAAATCTTTTGGGTTTCTAATACCATGACCCCATTCCTAAGTCAAAGCTCAATTAAAGTTCATGAAATTAGTATTGTTTCAATCTTTGATGTCAGCCAAATGTACTCTTCACAGCACCCACAATGTGCCCAGTAATGACTCCTTCTGCAATTCATATGGGTTTGCATGGATTGGTAACATATCTAAATATGACTGTAGATTCTTTTTTATAAGACCCGTTGCTTCTACTACTATTGGAACTGTCTGGGTATCGTTCTTCCACATTGTTCTCATTTCTGCCTGCAGATCCTGATATTTTATGACTTTGTGTCTCTCTGTACACAACATACTGTAGTCACTTAGTGTGGTGATTTCAATGTTAAATGCTACTTTTTTCTTCTTTTCATGGACCACTATATCCGATTTTCTAGCATCTATCTTTTGAACTGTTGGTAGTGGGGGATCCCATGTGATATAAACATAATTTTCTATGATGCTTTGTGGCTCATGTTTCCAGTGTTTTTCAGCCACTTCAATACGATAATGTTTGCACAATCCCCAGTGCAACAGTCTTGCCACATTATTATGCCTTTCAGTATGCAGTCCTTCTGCCATTTAGTATATCACAACCAGCAACGAGGTGTGCGACTGTTTCCAATTCGGTTTTACAAAACCTACATTTGCCTGTTTCTCCCACATGTTCAATGGACTTTGTAAAGCAGCATGTATGTAACCCATTATCTTGGACCACCAATATTAACCTTTCATCTCTTGGTTTGAATTTGCCTCTCCTTAACCATTCCTGTGTTCGTTTTTGATCAACATGAGGTTCTTCCAGAAGTTTTCTATACTTGCAACTATATTTATGCATTTTCTACATTTCTTGCCTTCTTGTCTGATCCTTCACCTTATATTCTTTCTTTTGTTTTTTGGCATATTCAGTTTCTGCCTGATTTTTATCGACTTCTGGTTTGATTTCCATTCCTGCTTGACGCCAATATGCTTCTGCTAGATTAAGCAGATAAGTCATCTTAGATTTATTCTCCTCATGTTTCAAAACTTTCACTATGTTTGGGTCTTGTGAAGTCAGCAGATATGTGTGACGTCCCATGATTGCAGATCTACACATGTAATCATTTTCAAGAAAGCCCATCTCTCCTTCGGAACGGGGAATATATAATCTTGGTATACACTGATTTTTATAAATCATTTGGTGAGCATGAAGCATCCTTCCTGTTTTCCTATCAAATCTATCCAACATGTTTTGGGCCAGTCAATCACACCAAAACTGTAAGTTAGGACAGGAAGAACAAATTGGTTTATAGCTTGGATTTTGTTCTTAGATGTCAGCGTTGTTTTCAGGATTAATTTAAGCTTCTAAAGTATTCCTTACTAAGTTTTATTTGCATTTGTTCATGTTTTATTTCTGATCCTTCATCAATTCCCTAATATTTATACACTCCCTCTTGCTCAAGTTCTTTTATATCACATTCTTGTCCCAAACTGATGTTTCCTGGTACTGCAGTTTTCCTGCTTTAAAGGTTGCATTTGCACATTTATCAAGGTCAAATGACATTCTTATATCATCTGAAAAAGTTTTGACAACCTGCAGTTGTTCTTTCAGTTCCTCGTCTGATGAGCAATACAGTTTTAAATCATCGTCAGTTAGAAGATGAGAAGTCTTTGCACTTTGTTGTTTTCTAGGAGCCAAATTATAACCATGGCCTAAGTTGTTAAGTAAACAGCTTAATGGGTTAAGGGCAAGACAGAATAGTAATGGTGACAGAGAGTCACCCTGGAATATCCCCCTTTGAATTTTTATCTTAGGGATAAAAATTTGTCCTTCATCATTGCTTAATTGCAAAGTGGTCTGCCACTGTTTCGTGGTCACGGTAATGTAGTCAATCAGTGTAGGGTATATCTTATACATTTTTAAGCACTCTTTTATCCATGAATGTGGGATACTATCAAATGTTTTTTGTAGTCAGTCCATGCCATACTTAGATTCTTCCCCTTTTTACAGTTCTCCATATGACTTTATTTAACAATAAATGATCCTTTGTTTCATATGACTTTCTTTTATTGTTCTTTTCTTCTATTGCCATAATTGCGTTTTCTTCTACATGACTATAAACTTTGTCAGCATCAATTCCCATGTATAGTTTACACGTCATTGAAGGGCAAGTTATTGGTCTATAATGTTTAGGGTAGCTTGCAGGTTCACTCTTAAGTAGTAGCATTGTTTTTCCTGTTGTTAGCCAGGTTGGTGTCTGTTTGGAGTGGGCATATAAATAGTTCTTATTCATAGCTAAGTCTTTGTGCAAAGATGTTAATACTTATAACCAAAATTTAGGTACTGCAACTGGGCCTCTTGTTTTCCAGTTAGAGGCTTTTCTTAACTTTGTTTAAATCTTTCTTACTGCTACTTCATCCTATTTCATATCCTGTACATTTAAACTTCTTATTCTTTCTTTTACTTCTTCTATCCATTTAGCATCATTTTTATTTTCCAGTAGTCTCTGGTTTCATGCTTTTTTTTAATTTCTCCAAATATTTTGGGTTTCTAATACTATGACGGGACTGGACCCTATTCCTAAGTCGAAGTACGATTAAAGTTCATGAAATTAGTATTGTTTCAATCTTTGATATCAGCCAAAGGTGCTCTTCTCAATTTTCGCAGTGTGCCCAGTAATGACTCCTTCTGCAATTCGTATGGGATTACATGGATAGGTAACATATCTAAATACGACTGTGGGTGATGCCATTTATAATAAGATCTGCACATTGTTGGGTATTTCCCCTGAGTTTATGGACATAGCTGTAGAAAGCCTTTTGGTGTTCTTTGCCTGAGAAGCTATTTTTTTTTCTTCAAATTTAGCCTTTGAAGTAGTAATTAATCCTCTTAGCTGCCTGTTTAAATTGGCAAGGGGTCTTTCAATATGTATGACTTTGTTCCTCCTACACCTGGCCAAGATTTTTTTTCTTTTGTTTTATAATCAATTGATATTGTGATTCCACCAGGGTGGCTTGTCTTTTGAGTTTGTTTTATTCTGAATACCAGTGGAAACAGATGGCTCTTTATAGCTATCAATGTGGCTGTACAGAGATTTTGTAAAGAGCTCAGCAAACACTATTATGTTTATTGGGTTTGGGGGTGCTTGGAATGTAGCCAAGGTGTCACTTAGTAGAGAGAAGTTAGCCTTGGAATAGTTCCTAAAAATTTTGCTTTTGCTGTATCCCAATTTAATGTTTATTTCAAGCAATACTACCTTATGGTCAGATATGATGAGTGAAAACGTTACATTGGGTGAGTAACATCGATCCCCATGTTTGTGAGAATACGGTCAAAGATGTTTATGCCCCTGGTGGGAGAATGGACCAAGTGTTCCAAGATGTTGGTATTGACAAAAATTAGGAATCACTGGGCTTGTGCATTAGAAGTGGCATAGGATTCCCAATCTATAGAGGGGTAGTTGAGATTCCCATGAATATTGTCTTGGATTGAACAGTGACGGACTCTAGTACAAAGCAAATCATTGTAAATAAATAAATTATTTGTTTGACCTGGGACACAGGGTTTGAATTGCTAAGACAAAGTAAAGACTTACCAAGTTTAATCCTACTGGCTGCCAAAAAAAGCAATTACTAGAAAATAGAAATCAAAATCTAAACCAAAGGCCGGATCCAAAAGAAAGTTGCAGACAGAGCAGCACACTGAAGGAAGACACCAGTACATCAGTGGCGGATGTGATTCCACAGCGGACAGTAAAACAGGAGCAAGTAATTATTTATTCAGCATAGGACAATTACAGACTCAGCACACACCTGCTGGATTCCAAACCATAGTGGGTACACCCAATGCAAATAAAATTCGACAGAGTACTTCGCCAACAATTTTCTGAAAGCACTTGATGAAGGCCATTTGTGCTTACCCTTAACCCTATTTTTTTATTGCAGTATGCTGAGCAATCCTGCAGATGACACAAGCTTCAGTTAAAAAAGCACACCGCATTTAATGCATTATAGCAGGCTGGGATATTTCTATCCATAATAGAGGATAATATGCAAATGTGTCCTAGAAGGCTGCAAGTAAGGCAATGCACCAGGCTACAGTTAAGCCAACTCTCTGATCTGGAAATAATAGATAGATCCAGATTACATAGAGATCTGTTGCAGATTGTGTACAGGATATGTGCATCCCACATGTATTCTCACAGTCTGTGGGGTAACCTAGTATTGGTAGAAATGAAACTGTTTTTGAGTTTGAGTATACTGGCCTCTGGGACATTCAACCAGCATAAGGGTGATGCTGTACGTGTGTCCCAGATAGTTGCCAGCTGCATTCTAGCACAGTTCATGTCAGTAATTTGTGCCAAAGTGGATAAATATATCTGCTTCCCAACAGCAGCCATGGAGCACAGAACATGGAACATCAATCATTGCTTGGGATACAGTAACATATATATGTATATATCTATGTATATGTATATATATATTTATATATATATATATATGTATAAATGTATATGTATATATATATATATATATATATATATATATATATACATATATATATATGTGTGTATATATATATATTTATATGTCAGCAAAAATGCAAAGAAATAAACAAAGTAAAGCCACTCAAAAGCAGCAAATAGATGAAAGAAATGTGCAGAACAGACCACCAGTAAAATCCAAGTTTATTTAAGCGCTTTTCGTCAAGTTTCAGACTTCATCAGAATAAAATCACATGATCATGACAAACATATATACATCACCCCACCTAACCATTGGTCAATGTAATTACATCATTTCCTCTAAAAAAAAATTTTTTTTTCAAAGTTAATAGAAATTGTTAAAACTTGATATTTTTACAAAAAATCAAAATAAAAATACAACTAATAAACCTATAAAAAATACATAGATTTTAATTTTAAAACAGAACTCGAGGAAATTTTGTCATTAAGACCTGGTACTTGGCAGGCATTAGTTTTAGTCTGCCATGTCAATTCCTTAAATTCTAGTCATTCATCTGTTGGTCCCCCTCTTGCTCCAAGGTCAATATGGTCTATGGCCCTAAACTTAAAAGTATGTGTGGGGCACGCACAAATGTGCTTGTAAAAAGCACTGTTTATGTTTTTATTCCTGATGTCATACAGGTGTTGATACACCCTTTGCCTCAGTGCTCTTTTGGTCTTTCCAATGTAGAAACTGTTGCATAGATCACACACTGTGACATACATCACCCCCTTTGAGTAACAGAAGTATTTCTTCCTAGGTTTTACCAGACCATAACCAGTGATTTTGATGGCCTCACCTTGAAACATGGCTGGACACCGATTACATCTCCCACATTGGTAACAACCACCCAGTGTGGGTGCACTAGAGTCTCTTTTTAATAGGCCCTTTAGACTAACTTCCATCTTGTAAACTATAGTGAGCTTGTTATCTTACTACTGAGTGTACTTCATTATCAATAGTGAACGTGTCCCATAATCTACATATAATGTTCCTGATGTCATAGAAGTCAACACTAAAAGGAAGAATAAAAGCTTTTGAGAAACTATCCTGTCTCCCAGTCTGGATTGCTTAGTGGGACCATTTTCAATGGACAATAGGCAAAAAAATGTCTCAATTTCCCTTTTTCTAATCACCTCATTGGCAATGTCCTGAACAAATTTGCCAGGGTAACACATTCTGGTCAGCATGTTTTTAACTTGGCACACTCACTCAAAAAATCATCCAGTCCTGACACCATTCTAGCTAACCAAACATACTGGCCCTTGACAAGGGCTCTTTTTTGGTGCACCGGGTGCCAGCTGTCAAAATGCAACAGTGAGTTTGGGTGTGTTGGCTTCCTATACAAATGAGAAGTGAAAGCCTTGTTTACATAATCTTTTTTGACTGTTGCATCCAGAAAATTCAGTTGGTCGTTATCTCTGGCCATGGTGAATTTAAGAAAGGAGGTGGTTTGAAAACTCAAAACTCCTTATAACACGACTAAAAGCTAAAGCTGCAGTAGAATGGGCAAGCTGATAAAATTCACTAGTTTATTACAAAAGTTCAAAAGATAAGTGCTTTTGTCCACTTACATCCATGAACTTCTTCAGCTAAAACAGACTGTTAATCCCTTTAGTTAACTGGTCTTTGAATTTGAAATAGTAGTAATGTCATTTCCATTTCCTAGTGTAAGAGATATAAAATTCCATAGGTCTTTCTTAAGTGTATTCCAAAATTAAATAAAGGAATTCGACAAAATATAGCTAATTTGAAAATAAAAAACTAATAAATATACAATATTTTTTCAAAAGATTTAAAAGTGCAGAATAGCCTAAAAGATGTTAAATACCTCCAATTGGGTTGTTCATATTCAAACAACGACATTCTACTTAAATACATTACAGTCCCTTAGCAAATCTTTAGATACTTTGTTGTTCAGTTTTAATTATTGAAAGAAAAAAAATACATTCAATTAAAAATCCAAAAATAAAAACTGTACATAATGAGCTTAATATTATAACATTTTATCATTTTAAAACATTTTAAAATTCATGTTCAGCCAGATACCTCTGTTGCAAGAATAAAATAATTTATCTGGCCATAGCTTTTAATTTTAGTAAAAAACTAATGGAAATATGGTCATTTATACTTGGCCAGCAATTAACATTTAACAAAATCTGCCACATTAATAGGATAACAGGCTGATGATCATGAGAAATGCTTGATATAAGTGAATAACCAAGAGATGCAAACATGAAAGAAGGGAGATTGTCACATACAGCATTGCAGTCATCAGTATCCAAACTAACATATAATGATGATAACACAACTTGAAGGCAGATACTTATGTCAGAGAAATTATCAGAAAATGTCTATGGCATTGAAAATTTGAGAAGCCACTTACAGATGGATTAGACATGCTACCAAAATACATTAAAACAAGTACTAGTCTAGATATTTTAAGAACTGCCTGGACACTTATTATGGGAACAAGAGTTTTGGTATATTGGCAAGCTAGAAGGGCATTAATGCCTGTGCTTGAAATATTTGTATGTATGTATGTATGTATGTATGCATGTAGAGAGTGGTTAGCACAGTGGTCATCATTACCACAGGTTTAGAATTACACAACAGGACACATATTGGATTAACTGTCATTGTTTCTCTAATGCAGTCCAGGGTGCCCCTCCCACATCAGGAACCCTCAGCCCACTATAGCAACCACATGGTGTGGATAGGCGCAATAGTGCCATGTGTCTGTCTGGACATGACAATTGCATTCAGAGTACACTGACCAACAGCAGATTTGTGTGCACTTTGTAGCAAATACATTGATGTATGAGGGCCATGTGTGGGTCTTGTGAGAGGGCATCTGTCTCTCTTCACTGGTAGTAATCTGCTCAGTCCAGTCAGGACACAAAAACACCAGTTCATACTGTGACACTTCTCTACTCCTGCAGGGTTTTTAATGGAGCATGCAACAGATACCACACTATCATGCTGTGCAGCCAATGCTACTATGATCTCTGCTGACATTCATGTAATGTAACACATGCAGCTGGTGCTACATGATCAGTGCCACTGGCAAGTGCATGCAGGTCAGAACCATGACACTCTTGTGAATGTTCATGCACCTGTTTCAGTAAACAGACATCCTCTGACACATGTCCATGCACATCACCTACATTCCCAGGTGTAGTCTGACAGAGTGTATCAACCATTATGGGGAAGAGTCACCATCAGTACCAAACTCAACATGAGACAGAGGGTCATAGTCATCATCATGTCCACCATCCGATGGCCCAACATCATCAGAATGGCCAGGCACACTATGCTCCTGATCAGAGGCTGACACATATGACTGTCCCTTTCCAGGCCAGACAATGAAACTAATGCAGTGATCTGTGTGCCATTGGCCATACTGTCATACTGAGGCACATAACATCCCACCTTAGAATCAGTGGATGGGCTACTTGAGGAGGCATGTAGTGGACATGCTTCAAATAGAGACAGATAGCACATGTCATATGCATTTACAGAAGTCAAATGAGGCATGATATGACTGACATAATTGGACAACTACATAACTGGAATGAGTAATCATGGTGATATGGACATACTGGGTCAGCCTGTCTCTAGGTAGTGCAGGGGCTCTATAAAGCAGAAATATGTCATATAAGTCACATGTCAAGCTAATATGATGGGCAATGTGAAAAAAAACCCCACTGAAGACATATTTGACATGTCCTCCTCTGACTCCACCACTGGTGGTGAGGGTTGAAATGCCACTGTCATGTAAAATAAACATGTAACAACAAGTCAGTAGTAAGCACATACATGGTACCATGTAACATTTTAAATTATGTATAACACATGGTACATAAAATACACACATACCAGATGGGTGGCAAAGTTTGCAGATTGTAAGTGTCCTATGCAGGTGAACAAGACCACATTAGTCATGAAAGTTACAGAGGTACTTAACAATATTGCACTATAGCAGCAATATAGACTACCTTACCAGGTCTGTCCTGTCTGGTTAGGAACCAAAACATCCAGCATAAAGCAGTGCCTGTAGGTAAAAATGGAGAACAAACAACAGGGGAGTATAACCTCTGTCATAACAGGAGGTAGAGGCACACAAAGAATACTGATAACACTAACACAATATGGAAACACTTATGTGACAAGTGGTGCTGGTGCCTAGATAAGGTGCCTGTGAAAGGAAATGAGGAGGCATAATATCAAAGGTCATACTTGTGCTGAACAGTATAGCACTATAACAACCATATGAACAACTTTACCAGGTTTGTCTTTGCTTGGTGGTGTGATGCCCATGCCCTGGCCCAGCAATCAAGGAGCCTCAATCCTTACCACTAACACCAGTGAGGGGTGTCTCATATAGGAGGAAAGGATAACAAATACACACAGTAAAGTGCAATTTCCCTTAAGAGCACACAGAGATCACAGTCAGTCCGGGGTTGGTCACTCCCTTGCTCTCCCGGTCCCCAGTAAGACTCTCCACTGGCACAGCTATAGGGTCCAGATCTCAGCCTAGTGGGATAGCTAAAACCTCCAGCACCATCTCTGTCCAACCAGTGCTTCGTGTCCCTGCCCAAGCAGCTGACACACACATACAAACACATTCCTGGTTCACATTACATCATTCTTCACACTTCCCTGTGTTCCCAGGCTAACACAAACTACATTAACATTCTTCACCTCTGGGCAGAAACCAGAGCAATAAAGAACATTTATGCATGCAAATTCTGGCCATTACCTCTGGCCTTAAAACAATAGGCAGGATGCCTCACTCTAGACTTGCTGAATCTGAGTTTTAACATCACAGGGTCACAACATGCATTACTTGGTCAGTAGAGTGCATTGTTATTACATTTTTTCAGTTCCACATGTAACACTATTTTTACCATTTAAGACAACAGCCTGTGATTTACATTAATATTTACAGATGACAGAATTATCTCCAAAATTCTATCTGGCTAGGCTGGCAGCCTTCATCTATCTTCACCCAATCTTCACAGGTGGATACACCATCTGCCACAAAGATGTAGCTGTAAGTTTCATTGGAATACAATCAAAACATGAGTATACACTTCAACCATAACAGGAGGCAGAGGCATATAAAGGATACTGACCACGCTAACACACTATGAAGGCACTTATATGACAAGTGGTGCTTTTGTCCTGATGTTGATGGGCCTGTACAACTGAAACACACAACAGTACACAGATTACTGACAGTGTTGTCAATGCATTAAGTAATATAACATGCTATATCACTTGCTGTATGCATCTGCATCTGGAGTGTTTTGGTGTACATGATGTAGTTCCTCTGTTGTAACAGTAATAAAAATGAAGGTAAGATAGCAAAATGAATGGCCTTGAATGACAATTGTATTATGCATCAGTGTTTGTGAATATTGGACATACCTGTATGTCCTGGAACACCAGCCTCAGTACCTCATCTGGTATACAATGAACTTGCCGGGTGTTATGGTATGAGGCCAGGAGCATTGTTATGTCATCCGGGAGAGATAATGGTGGTCCAACTCCAATGGCATTTCTCTCCCTCACATGTTGTTTGAGTCTGTTGGCTGCACAGAGTATCAAGTCGGAGTGGTGTTGCTAGCAGGCTTCCCCGGAATGGTTGGGTTCACCCACAGCGTAGATCATGTTGTAATATCCCTACACACTTGCTGTCACTACAGAGTATCACCAGCTTGTCCAAGCAAATTTCAGCTGTGTTGGAGCAGGGTCTTTATAATAATTTCATTTTCTCTATCAGAATAATTATCCCCCTGATTATGTCTAGACATCTATAAGAAAAAGTGATATACACATATCAGATTTTATACATAGGTTCATGAAATTACATGTCAATATTCAAAGCATATATCAATGAAATGCTTTGCCTCACATGTGCAGTGCAGTATTATGCAAAACATTCAGTGCAATCTATATTACTGTCATGTATGCATAAGCATGAAGACTATAGATAACATGTCTGAATAGTTAATCCATATGTCTTACCATCATTAGCAGACAACTGCACTGCCATTAAGACATTCTTCATCTTAGCATAAGTCATACATGCAAAGGTGGGATTTAAAACCATGGCAGTGGATATTTTGACAAGTATGGGCCAAACACAAAACCATTTTACCACAACTTCAATGATACAAAAATTGTATTATCAGTTACATGCAAATCCAGCTATAACTACCAGGTATACATCGAGCTTGTGGGATATATTACCAGATGTAATTGTAATCAGTGACAAAGATCAACACAAATGTGACATTATCATATATTAAACAACATAGTTATCTGAATGTGTTAAAACACCAAGACAGAACAACATCAGTTTATGAAAAATGAAGAGTTATGCAGTCATGGCTCGGTGTGAGAACAACAACCAAGTTGAATACGAAGCCATCCTCAGCTTCCACCAGTGATACAGAATGGTATAACAGCTAGTGTTGTATGAGTAAGTATCAATGAATATCCATAAATCAGACTTTGTACATACAGTTTGTGAATAATCCAGTAAGTCATCATTTTACATAAACCTACTACAGATATACAAACTAAATCTTATTACCGACAGATAGATATGAGCAGGTATCATCCATATCCAAAGTTCACTGGGGCAGGTTTCCTTGTAGCCATACAGCTGCATATGAGGAAAACCTCCTTGATGATGATGGATATGTATCCATATGCATGCATATTAGGGGACTCTACCCCCATCCCTTATGTAACTAACATATTGATGTGCAGAGAATTTCCCAAGCATAAATGCATGAAATATCTTTAGGAAGTATCACGCAGAACAGTATAAGCATATTAGAGTGACAGTAGGTATTGTTATTCCCCAAAAGCAATACAAGCTGCTGAGCTCATGATACCTGACCTTTTGATGATAGCAGTCAGGTAGCTATACCTAATAGTGAGGGTAGCTCAGTGCAAACACTTATTAAGTACCATTTGTCATACATGATTAATAAGGTTCTTTAACATACATTGTTTTGGAATCTCATCATCAAACATCTGCGTATTCCTGAATCTCGATGCTTTAAACAATAGCTTAGAGTCATTGTATGGTGCTCAGCACAAATGCCCAATAGTTTTCATTGAATAAAAACTTTTGTAACACATGCCCACTACCCACCAATAGTCTGCTACCACCCGATATGTGCCACTTTTAAAATGTGATATTGATACATTTTCCTATCATACCATTGCTACCTACGAACTGAGTGGGACCTTGGTGAGGATTTTTGTAAAGACATTTTTCATCCGCCTTCGAAGACTATCATGTAAATGTCAACTGAGAGGAAGATGTGGTGGATTCAGGTGTCCAGCTGTACCAATGAGAATACCCTCCAGATGCTGGCTATCTAAGTTGGACATGAGCAGAGGATGCAAGCACACTGAAGGAATTTTGCACATATCGACATTTGGAATCTGATAGCAAGGGAGCTCCGAGGATGAATAGGGATCTTCAGGACTGGCATGCAGGCCTGACACTGATATGATGACATTCATCATAGGGACTGGGATGACTTGCAGAACAGGATTGCTTGGATTCTGTTCTAGCCCCTGGATGCCTACAGTAAGTGTCAAAGTCTACACCTTAGCAACTACTACTTAGTATTACCATTTACTAACTACATGTTAGATGAAATAGGGTACATAGCCAGTCCACATGTAATATGTGTATGAATATGATTAGGGAACTCTTAATGGAATTAAATTGCTTTATTTAAATATTGATGGACATCTGTGGTCATCAACACACTAGCTGAGTCAAACAAGTAGGTGCACAGAATATTTAAGTAACATCAGATATTATAAAGGAATGCAAGTATTCTACAGATCTCAGTGAAACTGCTAGTCACCACACCTGGTACTATAATATGTGTTAGCTCAACTGGCTGAACAATGTATATAGAGATAGGTTATCTTTAGGTTCAAATCCCACTAATTCATTGATATGTACAAAATGTGTGCACAAAGCATTTTGATTTTCTTTATTTCATATTAATATGTTTCAAGGCTGTTAACGGACTCAGGGAGTAATTTGTACATTTATGTCATTTTCAGAGTGCATTAATGCCCATGGCACTTAGGCAGGGGATGACTACATAATTTGTCATTATCTGCAATTCTTTGAAACGTACTACACAAATTGCTTTCTTAACACTGATGGATATGTTATTCCAGTGTAATGATCATAAAAAAATACATTTTGTGAATTTTGACCTAGCTGTTCTCTACTGTGTGTCCACATGCATACTTCTTAAGTGAATCAGAGAATTGTAACTTATACAGGTGACATGCATTTCATGTCATTGAGTTCAGTAATCAGATTGGCTATACATCAAATATGGGGGTGTATGCACTACACTGTGACTACACTGTGTCATAGCTGATGGTTTAGCACTATTTACTGTGCCATTAAAGTTCATGAAATTAGTATTGTTTCAGTCTTTGATGTCTGCAAGAAGTGCTCTTCGTGGCACTCGCAATGTGCCCAGTAATGACTCCTTCTGCAATTCGTATGGAGTTACATGTATTGGTAACATATCTAAATATGACTGTAGATGCTTTTTTATATGAGCCCTTGCTCCTACTACTATTGGATCTGTCTGGGTATCTTTCTTCCACATTGCTCTCATTTCTGCCTGCAAATCCTGATATTTTATGACTTTCTGTCTCTCTGTAAACAAAACACTGTAGTCACTGGGTGTAGCGATTTCAATGATCAATGATACTTTTGTCTTCTTTTCATGGACCACTATATCCAGTTTTCTAGCATCTATCTTTTGAACTGCTGGTAATGGGCGATCCCATGTGATGTAGACTTCATCATTTTCTATGATGCTTTGTGACTCATGTTTCCAGTATTTTTTGGCCACTTTAGTTCCATAATGTTTCCACAATCCCCAGTGCAACAGTCTTGCCACATTATTATGCCTTTCAATATACTATAGAGTCCTTTAGTATGTCACAACCACCAATGAGGTATGCAACTGTTTCCAGTTCTGTTTTACAAAACCTACATTTGTCTGTTTCTCCCACATATTCAATGGACTTTGGAAACCAACGTGTACGTATCCCACTATCTTGGGCCGCCAATATTAACCTTTCATCTCTTGGTTTGAATTTGCCTCTCCTTAACCATTCCTGCATTTGATCCTGATCAGCATGAGTTTCTTCCAGACGTTTTCTATACTTGAAACTATATTTATGCATTTTCCACATTTCTTGCCTTATCATCTGGTCCTTTACCTTATATTCTTTCTTCTGTTTTTTTACAAATTCAGTTGCTGCCTGATTTTTGCCTACTTCTGGTTTGATTTTTATTCCTGCTTGATGCTGATATGCTTCTGCTAAATTAAGCAGAGAAGTCATCTTAGATTTATTCTCTTTATGTTTTAAAAGTTTAACTATGTTTGGGTTTTGTGAGATCAGCAGATATGTGTGCAGACCCATGATTGCAGATCTATACATGTACTCAATTTCAAGGAGCCCCATCCCTTCTTCAGAACGGGGAATATATAATCTTGGTATGCACTGATTTTTATAAATTGTGTGGTGAGCATGAAGCATCCTTCTTGTTTTCCTTTCTAATCTATTCAGCATGTTTTGGGGGCAGTCAATCACTCCAAAACTGTAAGTTAGGACAGGAAAAACAAGCTGGTTTATAGCTTGAATTTTGTGCCTAGATGTTAATGCTCTTTTCAGGATTAAAGTCTTCTAAAGTATTTCTTACTAAGTTTTATTCGCATTTGTTCATGTTTTGTTGTTGATCCTTCAGAAATTCCCAAATATTTATGCACTCACTCTTGCTCAAGTTCTTTTATATCTCATTCTTATCCCAAACTGATGTTTTCTTGGTGCTGCAGTTTTCTTGCTTTAAAGATTACTTCTGCATATTTATTAAGAGCAAATGACATTCTTATATCATCTGAAAAAGTTTTGATATCTTGCGGTTGTGCTTTCAGTTCATCATCTGATGAGCTATACAGTTTTCAATTATCGACAGAGAAGATGAGAAGTCTTTAACACTTTGTTGTTTTCTAGGAGCCAAATTATAGCCATGGCCTAAGCTATTAAGTAGACAGTCTAATGGGTTAAGGGCAAGACAGAATAGCAGCGGTGACAAAGAGTCACCCTGCAATATCCCTTTTTGAATTGTTATCCCTGGTATAATAGTTTGTCCTTTATCATGGCTTAATTGCAAAGTGGAATGCACTGTTTCATGGTCACTGCAATGTAGTCAATTAGTGTAGGATGTATCTTATACATTTTAAGCACTCTTTTATCCATGAATGTGGGATACTATCAAATGATTTTTTGTAGTCAATCCGTGCCATACTTAGATTCTTCCCCTTTTTACAATTCTCCACTATGATTTTATCTAACAACAAATCATCCTTTGTTCCATATGACTTTCTTTTATTGCCCTTTTGTTCTATTGCCATAGTTGAGTTTTCTTCTAAATAACTATAAACTCTGTCGGCATTAATTCCAGTGTATAGTTTATACTTTGTTGGAAGGCAAGTTAGTTGTCTATAATTTTTAGGATAGCTTGCAGGTTCACTCTTAAGTAGGAGCATTGTTTTTCCTGTTATTAGCCAGGGTGGTGTATGTTAGGGATGCTCATATAAATAATTCTTACTCATGGCTAAATCTTCATGCAAAGATGTTAATAGTTTTAACCAGAAGTTAGGTACTGCACCTGGGCCTGGGGTTTTCCAGTTAGAAGCTTTTCTTAACTTTGTTTCAATCTCTCTGGCTGTTACTTCATCCCATTTCATATCCTGTACCCTTAAACTTCTTATTCTTTCTTTTACTACTTCTATCCATTTAGCAACCATTTGTGATGTTCCACAGGCTCTTCATAAATACTTCTCCAAAATATATCTATTTCTTCTTTTTTTTGGTGGTCTTTCAATTCCTTTTACCTTATTTCCCAATTCTCTATAAATATTTTTGGTCATCAATAAATTGCTTATTTTTGTACTTTTCCTTTATATTTATCTGCATATCTTCTAAGTTTTTTCACCTGTACTGAGATTTTTAGTTTATTTGTGATACTACATGATAGATCCTGATCTGTTCTAATACTGTGCATTGTTTTATCGTCTATCTTTCTAAATATTTTGTTGATCTGTTCCCACTTCTATACTCTTCTAACAGTGATACTTGTCTTAATTGCTTTATAGTTTTCTCTTTTCGATACTTCCATGATGGTTTTCAATTTCTCCCCTTCCTTTCCCTCACTACTCTGTGTTCTTGTGGTAGAACTTTATCAGTTATTAATTTAGCTGCACGGTAATATATCCTGTTTACTTCTGTTATATCGCATGGATCTCTATGGACAGTCCTAATTACTGTGTTCATTTGTTTTATCAAACTTCT
Source organism: Protopterus annectens (assembly GCF_019279795.1). NCBI lineage: Eukaryota > Metazoa > Chordata > Ceratodontiformes > Protopteridae > Protopterus > Protopterus annectens. The sequence continues at coordinate 467,201,221 of NC_056741.1, forward strand.
TTATGACTTTTGGGGTTTTATTGATCTTCTGCAGTCTATTTCTTCCATTGCTCTTAATATATTAATCTCTATTAAATCAAGCCACACTTCTCTTAACTCATTTTCTTTTAAACTGAAGGCACATTTTTGTTTTCCATTTCATACAAGCATTCTATAGAAAGCTCTATAGCATCTTCCTGTGGCACCTTCTCTTCAGTGTCATCCTGTGCCATCCATTGCTCTGTCATATGGGAACTCACTGGCCTATCATTCCTCAATATTGAATGTGTCAGAGTTTCCACATTTTCCTGTTACTTCCCTTGCTGTCCAGCTTCAAGTGAACATTTATACTGGTTTCCTGTTGAAGGCTCCAAAATATCTTCATCTGGCACCTGACCAATTGCTTTCCATTCCACTGGTTCTCCTTAATTTGGATGTCCATTGCTGTATCCTATTGTAGTGCTCTCTGAATTAGATTTTCAACACTGAATCCTTCACTTTGCAGGTACCCCATAGCCTTCGTTTCTGTTTCTTTAACTTCTCCATTACTAATCTCCTTTTCCACTTTTCCTCTTTGTCTTCTTATTTTTTTGTATTGTAAAGTTTTCCATGTCCGGATTCCTTTGCCTCTGTTTCTCTTCAAATATCTTTGGTGCTGATCTTTTTGTATTGATTAGTTTTGCTTTCTTCTTTGCATAGATATTACACCATATTAAATTTCTTTTTCTTTCCTGTGTCCATATTTCTTATTCAGATGTCTCCTGATCTTCCTGTTTCTCCTTACTTTGGGGACTTGTTCCATCATGCTGTGGTGTAACCTGTGTTAGACTTTCTACACCAAATCCTCCACCTCACAGGCACTCCATAACTTCAAGTTCTGTTTTTTTAACTTCTACTTTACTAATCATCTTTTCTACATTCCCTCTTTGTGATATAATGTTTTATTGTGAAATTGTCCATATCTGGATGCCTTTGCATATATTTCTCTTTGAATAACGTTCGGGCTGCCTTCTTTATGTTGGTTAATTTGGCTTTCGCCTTTGCATAAATATTGCACCATATCAAATATCTCTTTCTTTCTCATGTTCATATCTTTTTTTATACTTTTCAAAAATCTCTAGGTTTTGTTGTTTATATTTTCACACGTCCTCAGATGCTTCTTTTTACAAACAGATCAAAGTTTCTTTGTCTATATGCTGTTTTTCATAAATATGTTGTATTAATGAACATAAATGTTTATTTGAGGCTTCTGACAGTTTTTTGTGGAAATATTTTTCTTTCCCCTAATTTCTCTATTAATCTTTTTGTACATCTTGTGTCTGGAAATTCTGGGCTTTTTGCATAATAGTAACAACACATAATTTCTTTCTTGTCCTCAATAGTCCACTCTTTCTTCTTTATGGCTCTTCTTTGGCCTATCAGTTTTTGTGATTTTTGTGGACTGCTACTTCCTTCTACAATGGGGTGGCATCCTCCCCCTGGGCCTTGCCTGGCCCCAGTGTAGGAGTGTTTCCATATTTTGAGGATTCTATACTGTCATTTTTTCCAGACCTGACACCAGTGCACATACCAGGATTGGGCACTTTTTCTATCCTGGGTCTTGTGCATCCAGCTATCTTTTTTAATTTTTGACATACTTCTATCCATGATATATGCTATATAAATACAGTCTATATATCATTGTTGTCTTGGTTAGATTTTGTGAAAAACAGGGTCCACCTCATGAAGGTACTCACCAAGACTTGAGAATGAATTCAGTTTCAACAATACTACTCTCTTTTACTTGCTGACTTATCATCTCTCCATTTGGACCCCTTCTTCTTGTGTGGCTTCTGTGATGTCATTGCATGTCACACTTCTATGTTGCATATCTGAACACAGTCTACATTGTCTCTGGCATGGAATGCCTTCTTTGATATCTGGATCCAATTTCTCCTGCTTAGTGATGTGTATATTTACTAGTTTGTTACACAGCCACAGTACTCTTTTGCTATAGTACTTTTGTTACTGTACTTAGTTGTTTGCCTATAGCTTGCAGAGCTGGAGGTTCTAATCTGCCTTTGCTTTTCTGCTGCTACAGTTCCTTGACTGAATATGAACAGCCTTGCTGTTGCATGGCTTGCACTAGCACTACCAACAACCTAGTCAATGATGATATTTGGTGTCAGTTGTGAACAGCAATGCCAGCAATCCCTATTTAGTGTTGTCTGACACACATATCAGTCATACTCCTTTTGGTATGATTGTTAGACAGTTTGCAACATCTCAATACTACCTCAGTACTACTTTGTGCATTGGTAAATAATGTATTCTTGATGTGTACCATGGCTGGTATGCTTCTGTACCTTGATTGATCTATTTCCTTCATCCATGTTGTACAGTCAATATTTGTGTTGTCTGTGTACCTTACATATCCTTTGTCTATATTACTGACCTTTGTCCATCATGTTTTGTGATATTTGTTAGATGTTTGTACCCACACTTTCCATAACTTCAATTCTCCAAGAAACACAAAACAAAAAGAAAAGAAATGGGGCCTATTCCCATAAAAAAATACCCATGCCCCCTCGTACTCTCCCTTTGACCTTCCTATTCCATCATCCCTCTTGTGTGCTCCTCTTCTACACCCTCACACCATATCTGCTTTGCTGTCACCCTATATCCTTGGGTGTGTGCATTACTTGTGTCCCCCCCACCCCACCACACACATGTCCTGTACCCATTGTTAGCCTCTGTTAGCATTGGTAATGTGACATTGATTGCCACTTCACCTTAATTGGTTATTTTTTTAAATTTTTGTGGATTATGATGGATTTTTCAAATGATAACAGGTATGTTGACATATGTTGTCTGTCTGTGATTTATGAAGATATCTGCAGCATACAGACAGTATTTGTCACTTTCCATGAATATTGCTGATGGACATTTGTCTTCAGCCATTTTTTTCACATGTTCTGTTGAGTTTGTAGAAGTTCCACACATGTACATCGGCCATGGACATATATCACTTTATGAGTGACTTTTCTTGTAATATGATTTTGATACACCTGATTGAAGTTAAACTGATTTTGCAGGTTATTTGTTGTGTATGCACTGTGCTAAGTTATGCTCACTAGACCGGGGCACATTTGCCTATAACTTAACTTGTTGCAAATCTCGCACAGAACTCAGCACTATATGCTGCATTTCCTTAAAGTTTATGGAATTTGGACCCAAGTTCAACTGACATACTGAATACTGTAAAGGAGATACAAGAACTGGAAGAGGGATCTTTAGAAAAAAAGGAAAGATCAAATTACATAGATGAAATGGAATCTGTGGGAACAATCCATGCAGAATAATGTTCAGGAGAAAGCGTGAGGTTTAAGGAAAAGTATGAACTGAGCAATTTATGTAATGTCTGACTGAAGGATAGTTAAGGAATGTATATGGTGCAATAAACAATTGTTAAGGTTGCTAAGGTTTAATTTATTTTCTATTAATGTACTTGTGAGACTGTTCAAGCTGTGATGTAATAAAGGTGTTTATAAAAAAGAACTGGTAGTGAATAAGATGAGTTCAGAGGAAGCAAACATGGGTATGGCAAATATTAGCTGAGACTTTTTATAAGTTTTAGTAGGGTTTGAAGGATTGACAGTTGTGGATTTGTATTTAAATGTTGGGTGGTTTATTTGTTTGGAAGAAGGGGGTTTATATATCTGATTGGAAGAGGAAAGAAGACAGAGAGCATTTCATAACTTGGAAACCCACTTCCTTGCTGAAAAGAACAAGACTTTAGTTAGAAGTTGCAGATGAAAATGGGAATCTATGTGGATGTATGGAACTTCGAGTGAGGATTCTTGGAAATTGATATATATAAAATAAATATTATGGTAGGTTAACAGCATGTTGAATGGATTATGGCTAATAAGGAGCAGGAACTTTTAAATCTGATTTAACAAACCCCATTGACGGCTTTGATTGTAAAATATTTCTACAAGTTTTAAAGGAGAATGTGACCAGATACACTTTACTTCATGGCTGGAACAGGTTCAAGGCTCTGTCCAGTGGTAAATGGGTTTATGTGGTGTATGATGTCTAAAAGAGAGAACATTAATCAGCCATGCTCACTGACTACCTTGTTATTTGGGCTGTTTATAAGTAAGATGGTGCTAGGGATGAAAAAAAAAAAAACAAGGGCAATGTGTTCTTTATGAATAAGATGGTAAAAAGTTTGGGAAAAACAGGGGCAGCCTGGGTAAGACAGGAGCAGTATGTTGCTTTTATCCCTTGATCCTTTTTACATTAATGATAGATGTTGGAAATTAAAAATGTAGTGGGATGTTTCTAAGTGCTAGGTTTTTAAACATATCTTAAGTAGTCTGTTTTGTACTCTAACAGGTAGAAAAATCAGGGTTTTGGTATCAACTGTAGCTGCGATAGAGGGTTGTATGATGAATATGGAATGTTAGGAAGTAGTTGGGAGGTCTAATACTGCAAATGGTGAGAAGTGAATTAAATTTGTTTAATAACTTGTTTTCTGTAGTCAAGGGTAAAGAGTTTGATTCCATCCACCTCTGTTTACCTTGTGTGTGACTCTAAACAAGTCACTTAACAAGACAGTGATCCTGGGTTGACTCTGAACACGGACACTTGCATGCAGAGGGCTTGCACAGTTAACAGATGTATGCCAATAGTTTAAGGATTTCAGGTCAAGAAAACTTAAATAAAAGCATCCACAGATTTATATATGGAGCATTCACAAAGAACTGGAAGACTAGCATATGAGTTGTAGGTATTAATGGATTTAGGGATTTAAGAAAATTCTGTACTTATGTATTATCGCAACCACACTTTCTCGGTGGCATGTTATTATCGCTACTGCACATCGCTATCGCACTTTGTAAGTAACCTGCTATTTACATTTTTGCAATCACTAATTTTCGGCAGCATGTCATTTAGATAACAGTAATAAATACCGTTCTGTAAGTCATATTCTCGCTACTACACTATTTATTTAACTGTGATTGGAGTGGTTGTACTTTTGCATTAGGATTTCATCCATGTAAGTTATTTTGACTTGGACTGAATATCTGTACTACGCTTTAAAATGTATTTAAATTTAAGAAAGTAATTCAGTTTTATTACTAATGCATTGCACTGTAACACCTAAAATTCAAACCATTTCTCAAAATCAAATGTAGTTTCCTGTGTTTCTATACAACTTCACGGAGCATTTTAAAAACATCTTAAACTGTTACATGTACAGTCTTGGAAAGAAGGGCAAGAAAGCAGCTCAAAGCACAAATGTGAAAATCAGACTATCTTTTCATATATATTATACTAGTAGGGTTTTTAATTAATTCACTGATCTGATTAGGTAAAGACAAAACCAGTATATGCTGTGTGGAATTTAAATTTGATAAGGGAGTCTTCAGTGTGGGGAAAAAAGGAAAGATTCAATATTGTAATGTGCATGGTTGCGGTTATACATTGGGCCAGATTCACGGTGGCTTGAACGGAGTCTAAGAGTAGAGTAAGACTCCATGCAGCCATCATGTCCGACGAGCGATCCAGGAACAGCAGGGGCGTGCAAGAGAGCTCCTAAAACGGCTCTTACACGGACAGGGCTGGGATATGCAAATTACCTCAATTGCAGGCGAAAGGCATGCAAATGAGGTAGATTTGCGATTCAGGAAACCCGAACCTGTTCGAGTAAGAGCAGTGTTATTTGCAGAAATGTACTCAGTTGACAACTGAGTACCATTCTGCAAATAGCAAATTGGAGCCGTGACAGCTCCAAATAAAGGTTGCATCCAGTGCAGGAAGCATGCCAATGGCCAAATATATGGCCATTGGAAATGTTTCCTGATGCAATATGAAAAAAAATAATAATAATTTTTTTTTCCTCCGATTTCCGATGTTTAAGTGTAGCGCAATGCCGTGCAAATGGGCTGTGCTCTAAAACCCAGAAAACTAAAAATTAAAACCCACAAATGTGTATCTTATTTAAATTGTTAATGTACAATGCAAGGGAATGGCAGGCTGAAGACAACATGGCCACCGAGTAGAGGTTGCTAACGGGGAAGCTCAGTCTAAGAGATGTAACCAAGCATTAGTAGGCAATCCTATGTAAATGAGGGTTAGCATAGTGAATCGCAAGTTTACATAGCAAATGAGCACAGTCAGTGGAGTGTAGGAGTAGGATAAGGGGAGTAACAGAGTAGAAGATAGGTGACATCACAAGGGGGTATGTATGAAAGAAGTGAAGCTCATTGGAGCAGAGTGGCATGTGTCAGCTGTCATTTACACATCATGGAAAGAGGTTTGTCAACAGGTAGGCTAGGGAAAGGCAAGAAATGGAAGGTGTATGCCGTGAATAACACCAAAGTTTCTTGCTGAGCGGGTATGCACGTGTGTGCACGCCTGTAAACCAGAGTAAGACAGAGTGCGCATGTGTAAGCGTGAGTGCGCGCGTTTAAGCCGGAGTAAGCATGTATAAGGCTGATTAAAGAGTTGTAAGTGCATTTGCGCTGGTGTGCACGCATTTTAACCTGAATAAGCTTTAGTCCGTGTAAGCATGTGTGTGTGCGTGTTAGCTCGTGTGCGCGTGTTTCCGCTTGTGTGCGCAGTGCTCCCCTCTGAGGAAACAGAAAGGAAAAATGAAGCACAACAAATAGTAGGAATCTACCAGGGAGTACTAGCAGAGCTAGCAGGTGAAAACAATCAGAATCAGGCAATTACACAGGCAGTACACTAGCCCAGCCCAGCCTAGCACTTAAAACTCTGCAAACAACAGTCCATTATGTTTCTCACAACAGACACTGCAGTAAGCTAATAGCAGTGAAAACTGAAAAAGCTTTACTGAGACAAAGAAATGTTAGGGGCTGCCATTGCTGTTATAAGGTGACATATGCAACATGCTGAGGGTGGTGACAATGGAAATGCTACTGGACAACCCACAGTGAGGAGACGGAGAAGAGTGTACAGGCCCAGGGTAACCTACCAGGGACTACATGAGCTGGAGATAGTGGAGCGCTGTAGAGTGGACAGAGACCTCCTGCAGCAAATTGTTGAGCTGTGCAGGCCACGCCTCACACAGAACCAACAGAGGGGAACCCATCCCAGTGGAAACCAAGGTATGTGTTGGCCTAAGAATATTAGCAACAGGTACCTTCCAGAGACCAACTGGTGATATGATGGGGATATCACAGGCATCAGCATCCAGGGTACTACACCAGTTCCTGGATGCTATGTCAGCACATGTCGGTGATCATGTATATTTCCCCAATTCCTGTGAGGTATTGGCCAGCAATATGCATCTCTTCCAGCAAATAGTGGAATACCTGAGGTAGTGGGTGCAATAGACTGAACGCACATATGCATCAAAGCACCAGCCGGCGAGCTGGGTAGGGTCTACTTCAACCGTAAGGGCTTCCCCCCCATCAACTGCCAGGTCGTGTGTGATGCCCAGGGCATAATACTGAATGTGTGTGCAGGCTGCCCTGGAAGCTACCATGATTCCCATATTTGGCATCTGACACAGCTGTACCAGACATTTGCCAATGGGGACATCCCACATAGTCACCTAGTGGGGGATGCTGGCTATGCACTGGAGCTGTGGCTGATGACACCCATCAGAAACGCACACACACCTGAACAGGAACGCCATAATGAGGCACACGCACAAACACGTAATGTAATAGAGCGTGTGTTTGGGCTGCTCAAGTCACGGTTCTGGTGCCTGGACACATCTGGTGGAGCCTTGCAGTACTCACCAACTACATGTACCCAAATTGTCATGGTATGTACTATGCTACATAATATGATCCTGCGAAAACAGCTGCAGCAGGACCAGCATCTGGAGTGAGTGGAGCCTCTGGGATAAGAATCTGTCCCTCCAGCATGTCCTATTAACATCTGTGCTGAGGTATACGTCCCTGGAGTGTGTATCTCCAAGGGAGTCGGATATCCTAAGGTTGAGCATGTCCAGTAATTCTGGGTTGGGTATATCTGTAAACAACAGCCACACATCATATCCGAGTAGGTGGTAAGCGACTGAGTTGAGCTGGAGTTACTGCATCTGAACTGTGCAGGGCATCCGTGTGAGTCCCTAGATCTGCTTGGTGAGGAATTTCTGTGGCCATTACAGTTGCTGCAGGTGTTGGGTAAGGTACACCCCAAATGTGGCATTGTAACCAAGCATGGTTGTGATGAGTATAGGGGCACAATGACCTCACTCGATCTAGATTTGAAACCATATGGGATAAGGTGGCCCATATAGAAGGTGCATCCAACCACTTTGGCAATGTGAATGTCAAAGGTGACAGTACAAACAAGTCATGTCCCCAAACCCATAACAACTCCTACCGTATGTAATGGAGTACTACCTATGTGGTAATGTGTGGGCATGTTGTTATTCCCAAAGAGGATGACTATGCAACTAATGACATTTAGCTGTAGGCCATGGCTCAGGCACCAGTCATCCATCTCTGTGAGACCCTGTTTGAGTATGCATGTGGCAGCTGGAGAGTTGATCATGGCACCCAGTTTGCAGTCAAGTGCGAACATGTTCAGCCATATTCCCCCTGTGGTAGCCTGTACGTCAGACAAATATATACTGAACAAGGGAGGTCCCAGGACCGGGCCGTGTGGGATGCCACGTCTAACTGGTGTATAGTCAGACACAATACCTGCAATTCTGACCATGTGGCTGCTATCCCTGATCCATTAGCAATCCATCATGTGAGATATGTGTCCATATCGAAGCTGGTGAGCCTATGCATAATGGCCCAGTGGGTTAATGTGTTGAAGGGTTTTGCAAGGTTGAGGGAGGCTGTGTGGACAACCGTCCCTATGTCGATGGACCTGTTAACCGTTTAAAGAATACAAACAGGTTCAAGAGGCAAGATCTGCCCACAACAATGCTGAAATGTGTAGGACGCAGTGTCTGTAGGTTCCCGATGTCTATGTGTATGAGTCCCATGACAATACGCTCCATAGCTTTGCAGAACAGGCTAGTTAGGCTTATAGGGCAATATTGTCTGTGGTCCATTGTGGCACCAACTCTGTGGAGTGGGACTACTGTCGCTGTATGCCATTCCTTGGGTACATATCCTGTAGTAACTCCGATATTGAACAGTGATGTAATGTGAGGGTTACGTCTGTCATGAAGCTCATGTAAGATGCAGGCTGGGACATCGTCTGGTCCCATTGATACTGTGATGTACGCTTTGGGGAGGGCAGCACTCACCTGTTACTGTGTGATGTCAAGGAGGTTATACTCTGCTGGGATGAATAGTTGCTCCTTAGGGGTGGATGGGGGAGACATCTGCACTGAACCTGTTTGCCTGGATGTTGGCAATGCCAGTGGGTTCAGGGTAAGTTTAGTCAGTGTGCAGTAACTCACAGCATATCAGTGCATGTCCACCCAGGTTCCTGACATAACTGAAGAAGGCCATGTGATAGTCCTAGGTATCTGGTGCAATTGTCCAGTAGAAACGGCCCTTAGAAAAGTTCATGAGTGATCATAGCTGTCTGCTAGTACAGATCACAGATGCCTTCCCAGTCTGGGATTGTGCTCTATCATGCAGTAGCTTCCTCCTGACATTGTACAGCTTATTAATGGCTGGGGTCTACCAAACAGGTCCCCTGCCATTGGAGGAGTGAGTCCTGTTGTTATTTGGGATAGCACAATCCATGCAGTCTACTAGGTGTCCATAGAATATGTATGTAAAGGATTCAGCAGTGTGAGCCGTATTTGCCACTGTCTCAGGGTCTCTGAAGGATACCACCTTGCTTTGGTGAAGTGAGACGATGGCTCATGAGAAGTTCACCAAGATTACCCAGGATGGGTGTGTGGAGGGTATATGTATGTCTAGTGAGATACATGTATGTTCTGACCTTACCAATGAGGGGTATATCACTGGTGTGGAACATAGAGTCCCCATGTTGGTGATGATCAGGTCCAATATGTATTCCCCCTTGTGGCTGTGCTGACTGGTTGTGCCATAGCATATGAGTCTACAAATTGTAGCAACTGTTGGGTGAGGGTGTTGGGGCTTGAGTAGTATCCCCAGTCAATATTTGTGTATATGAAGTCACCCAATATAATGCTGTTTGTGGAGACCTTCATATTCTCCATAGTTCCCATGAAAGCCGAGTGTGGTTCCTGAGTTTGGGAGGGTGGTCTGTAGCAGGCAACAAACTGAAAGGCAGTTTTGCACAATGGTATTTGTATATGTATGGTCTGTGATGCTTTGTGCAGTGCTTCTAACCCGGAGATGTGTGTATCTGTGATGTATATGGATACTCCCCCTAGCTGTGTTGTCTGTTCCAGGTCTTGTTGTCAGAAAGCATGGTATGAAACATAACCTGGTAGTGCTGGTGTGCATAAGTGAGCCTGAACCAGGCATCTGTTAGTGCACAGATATCACTATCCTCCATACTGAGGAGAGTCCTGAGTGGCCGCAATATGAGGGTAACACATCTGGTGTTGAACAGCATTACTCTTAGTTTAATTTAACCTGTAATGTCTATGGAGGTGGGTTTGTCTTTTGAGCCCTGCTTAAAAAAGGCACTATGGTGGTAGCAAGAGCCTTAGCCAGCATTCGAAAGTCCAAGGGTGACAGGTGCAAGCTGTCCATAGTGAAGCTACGTGGCATGTTAAGCATGTCACCACAGGCTGACAGACACTGTATCCCCTATGAATTAAACAAATTTGTTAGGCAACTGTTAAACGTAATATGTTTGTCTGTATACTGTGACATCATAATTGGTGGGTGTAAGATGCTAGACAAGGTCAGGGTCATACTGGCCTGAGCTACATGATCAGAGTGTTCCTCCATGTATCATGTCATATGGTCCAGGGAGTAACGTCTGAGGTTTTATGCACCAGCATGGACAATGATGGTGCCAGTCCTGTACTTGATTTGGAGTGACCTGACTGCATGTGTTATGTGGCAGATCCTGGCACCCGACAGACAGCCCAAAGTGACTATTCCCTTGTTTGGGCTGGTGAGTGGTACGTCAGTGTGTCTAACAATAAGTGTCACCTATTACAAGTGTATTAGGTGTGTTGTTTAGCCCTAAGGGCAATGACTGTGTGGCACACTGACATTGTGAACTATGTGATATGTGGGTATTGTAGTGGGGTAGCAGTTGTGTATGTGTCTGCTTTGGAGGTCTCTGCTGCTTAGACAGAGTTCATTTACAGCATCCGAGTATGTCTATGTGTGATAATGTGGTTTGAGTGCTGTTGCTAGAGGATATGTGAGACTGATATGTGGTGTGTGTGGTTACCTTCACCACCTGATAGACTGTGCCAGTCATGGGTCGAGAGAATTCAGCACCCTGTATGTCTATATAGGTGCATCTCGCACATATATCTGAGTTTGTCGGGAGGAGAAGAGGGTTGTCTGTGTACATGAGGCAGATGTGACATTGTGTCAATATCACAATATTCACCAGCTGGACTGGAGAGTACACACAAAACCGACCCCTGGACATGCCAGGATATTATCATGACATACTCTGTAGCCTGATCACAAAGGATCAGTAGGGTGTTAAGTATGTAAAAGAGTATAACAGGGATTAGTGCTCATGTTCGTTGGTGTTTTGTAAAGAGTAGCTGAGAAGGAGTCCAGACTGAATCATGACACCTCCTTCAGCTATGTCATAAATAGCAATGTACACCCATATATGTCCTGAGTCAGGGCCAACTGTACCTGACTGACAATGCCGACATCCTGACAGACAGGCCCATATGTACATACCCACCTCCCACTGACAATACTCCATATCATCATACCAGGAGATATCACATGTAGAATGGATGAGCAGCTACCCCCAATGCCAAAAGCATGGCAGCAAGTGGAATACATTGATTCCCAATATGTGTCATGCACAAACTACAGAACAAACAGATCCTGCATCTGAACAGTCAGCTGAGCCTCACCCACTACACAGAATGTGGAACTGCTGAATGTGTTACAGCAACATATGGCACTCCCCACAAGTGTTGGTGCACAACACACCATGGGAAGTCAAGTCCAGTACACCTATGAAGTCTGATCTGCAAGGTCATGGAGTCCATCATGGTTACAGTCATAAACAGAGATATTGAAAGCTGACATACACACAACCCTACCAACTGTGGTATGTTCATGTGCGGATCATGGTTCCCAAACATGCTAGACTGTTTTCAAGGCAGCCACCCAGGACATACATCACTGAACACATCTACACATGTCTCACATAGACTTTGAATAGCCCTTTATCAACATCCCAGACACATGTAGTATCCACAAAACCAACAAGCTCTGCATAAATATGTGTTGACATATGACGGAATGTCAATGTGTCCACAGATAGATCACACGAGGTAAGGATTATGAGGTCTTGTTCAAGCTGTTGACACCTGCTGACCCACATGGACCATTCCTGGAATGGCATAAAACAAAGTGTACACACATCACCATGTCCAGTCTGATGATGTCACCATCCTATAAATACAGCAGGAGAAGGGAAGCCAGCCAGTAAAACAAATAGCGCGCCGTGTTAATGAGTCTCTCTAGTATCATAACATAGTTAGGTAGGGGTTTGAATCCATGTTTGTGTGTGTGTGTGTGGGGGGGGTGTATGTGTGCAGTTTCCTTTGAGAGGTGTTCCCTTTTTGGAGACTGGGAAAACTCACTAAAAGAGAAACCAGCCAGTAAGGCAAATAGCGCGCTGTGTTAATGAGTCTCTCTCTAGTATCATAACATAGTTAGGTAGGGGTTTGAATCCTGCAAGCAATGACAGTGTGTGTGTGTGTGTGGGGGTTGTATGTGTGCAGTTTCCTTTGAGAGGTGTTCCCTTTTTGGAGACTGGGAAAACTCACTAAAAGAGGTACATTCCTCTTTGGAAAGTTTGATGATGTAACCATCCTACAAATACAGCAGGAGAAGGAAAACCAGCCAGTAAAGCAAATAGCGCACTGTGTTAATGCATCTTTCTCTAGTATCATAACATAGTTAGGTAGGGGTTTGAATCCTGCAAACACTGAGAGTGTGTGTGTCACTGTTGGTCAATGCGGTGTGGGTTTTGGTTTTACTATGGTAGGACATATTATGATTAAAACAGTAAGTGCATTGCACACATCAGGTATCTGCGTGGCAAATATATATGTGTACATGTCCCCTCAATCTGTACATAGGTGTGAAGCCTACATACCGCATGAATACATCTGTTTCCATTGACAGGTTGTGCCGCTGCTTCTCAGATCGTAGGTCACATATGTAGGTATGTGGCAAGGCCGCCAAGGTCATCTGTGCCACACAAACCCATGACAGTTACTAAAGAGTAGTGTGAGTGAGGGTATATGCCTGGGGTATATGTCAGACATGTTCATACACAACGACTGTCACTAATGGACAGTCTGTATAGGTGTACAACTGCCTTGTGGATATGCATTCAAGCCTCTAATGTTTTATGTGCTACACCGAGGGACTCCACAATACCTATGGATATGTGGATACCAAGGGACACATGACATAACATGAGGCTGTATGTACACATTGGTACCCAACATACATGTTGAGGTCTACCATCAATGTGGTACTAACGGGATAGTATGTATAGTAAATGTGGATGACTATGCCATAGCTGGCTTACTGCTATACAGCATGTATCAGACAACAGGTATCTGTCTGTATGATACCCTTGTGTAGGATATGCATCCCATCCAGGGAATGCATTGTAGGCCAATGCATGCATTCCCAGATGTGGATGGACACATCCCTAGTGTGTTTGCATGTACCTAAGTGGGCTATATGCCAAACAGGTGTGGTCCCAGGAATGGGTGGCGGTCAATACCACTGGTTAGTGTTCGAGTATAGTACCGGAGGGATCCAACTGTTACTGAGTTCCCTACAACTGTGTGTCATTTGTCAGGCATCATCCAATGATTGCTTATAGTCATGCTGTTGAGGTTGTGTATACTACCAGACCGCAAATCATTGACAGATATTAATAGTATCACCCACAGCATAGTGTCAACCCATGTCATACACACATGTGGACCCATGTTAGTACATAACTGTAGTAGAATGCATACTGGCCATTGAAAGTTATTATGAGATGTTAACAATGTGTACAACAGGGTATGCCACATGTCCCATGTGTCCACCATGCACGTACATGCAGACAGTGTGCACCCACCATGTTCACAGATGTACACTTGCTAATCTGTACTGCACACATCACATAGGTACTGTCCACTCACTAACACATGCTGGCAACACAGTACACTTCAGCCAAGTGGCACATGGGTGGACAATACATACACAGACCTAACAGTGGTGTAAACAATGCTACATTGACAATCAGAGCTGTGATGCATAATGCGTGCTCAGACATACCTACAAGGATGTCATTACACTTTCCTGTTGACAACTTGCTAATATTGCTACACTGCTATAATGTCACCCTGTGCATCAGCACCATGTTAGCCTGTTCCTGCATCAGTGTTACAGATGACAGGAGGTGACACAGGTATCATCATATGCACAGGGTGTGTTGTTGTTTGCCAGAGCCTGACATTGACCCATCCAATCGACATGTCTGTGTGTGTGTGTGTGTGTGTGTGTGTGTGTGTGTGTGTGTGTGTGTGTGTGTGTGTGTGTGTGTGTGTGTGTGTGTGTGTGTGTGTGTGTGTGTAAGGGACAACAGTACAGCATGGGCCAATGTTGATGTAATCTGTGTGTGTATGTGTGAGCCCTAGTTGTTTGGTTGATGTGTGTGTGTGTCTGCATGTGCACTGCTCCACCATGTGGCTGCCATATATGGTAGTTTGTGGGACAGCCACAGACTGTACCTGCTAGGCTGTACAGATCACTGTCTCCAGCCATGGACACAGTACCTGTGCCTGGCAGGGGTGCTACGGACAGTATTGGGTACCAACCCGACTGGGTACTGTCATCAGAGGCAGAGGTACGATGACTGAACCCATGTCCCTGCTGGGACTGGCCAGAGCCACATGCACGTGGTCTACTGGGATGGTCAATGGACAGGCCAGCCCCAGCATGGCTGGGGCTGGTACTGCCACTACGGGAGTGGCTGTGAACTGTGGGCCATCCACAACCACTGCCAGCTGTTGCTGTTGCTGGCATACGTCCACTTCGACATCGCAACCGTCCTGCATGGTCCTGGCTCATGGAAGACATATTGTGGAGGGCAGCTACTGTCTCCCCCCAACATCTATCAATGACCTCGGTGTAATTCCGGATGGCACTGGCAAGGTCACGGATGCTGTCATTGATAGCGGTGTAATGGGCCCTCTGCGCCCTAAGTTCCTGTCTGGTGTACCGTTCCATACGTGCCTGAGCCTGCATTACAGCCCGGAACATGCTGGACGTTGTAAGACCTGTGAGGGCATGTCTGCCAGGGGCAATATGACCAGTGGTGCTCCCTCGAGAACCCCTGGACCTCCGCCTATGTGGTGCCATTCCAGGAATCCGGCTATGGCTGCTGTGAGGGGATGCAAGTGCCATGGGTACCACACTCTCCCAGTCAATGCCAACTGTATGCTGTCCCTTGCCTATGGCCATTGGTGATGAGGGATGTATTGACAGTATGAGTGTGTGCATAGATGTGGTTGAACGCTGTGTACTGTCGATTGGTGGACCAACAACAGACCCTGTCAAACCATCCTGTGCCATCACGATACCTGTCTCATCATCACCACTATTCGTGGCAGTGGCTTCAGGTTCCCTGCTGTTTTCGGCCACCCCTAACTCAGCACTTGTGAGAGGAAGACAGGAAACACACTTTACAGTCTGCACATGATGCATGCACACATGCACACATGCACACATGCACACATGCACACATGAACACATGAACACATGAACACATGCACACATACACACATGCACACATATACACTCCTCACTACAGCACATACTCACGCACACCAGCAATCCAACACATACTCTATAGTGGGTGAAGGTGGGTGTCAGTATCACAAGGCAAACAGTCACCACACATGTGTCAGCATGCAGAATATGTGTTGCACAAGACCATGCAGTGCAAGTGTAGATGCCCCTATTTCATGGAAGTGTACATGGCTTTGATGCAACTGTGTAGTTGTTCAGTGATTGGCTACACCCTGGAACACAATGTTTACCTGGACACAACATTGCTATGCAAGTATCATCAGCTCTGCAATGCCATGTGCACCATCACTCACAGGTATACATGCCATGGCTGCATGTGTCATCTGTGTGACACATAGATTTCCATGTCTGAGTACAGTGTCTGTGTCCATAGCAGATAATAGTGGGCACAGGTGTAGCACATGCATGCTATGTACACACACAGGAAGAGTGGTGCATGTTGACGTGAAGGAATCCCAGTGCTCGACATGGCCAGTGTACAGTGGTTATGGTGAGTGTCGGACATATTGCAGATATGTCAGTGCCAGCCATGGCATGGCATGCTACACAACTGCAACATTAAACACCACACATACCCAATGTGTGTCATGTGACCTATACACCCACTAGCATTCCATGACATATATGTGACACTTTGTTCGGATGGCGACTGCTGTGCATATTGTGTATACGGGCATATGTAAGCACACACACAGCATGCTATGCATATTCTGTATAGGTGCAGATGTTTGCACACACACAACATTGAGGTGCACAGCGATGACTGCCCTGAGTAGTGCTGTGGTCACTGTAACTGGATGGGGTGCAGTACCCTGTGCTATCATCATCATGCATCTTGTGGTCACTCACAGCTACTAATGTGTGCAAGACCACTGCCTAGCATGCTGTACCTGAACTGCAGTGCCGTGGCTACGTTCACAATTACACACCACTTTGTACATGGGTGTGTGAGGTGCCCAATAGGGAGCATTGCCTAACATGACTGTGTTATGTGTTGAAGAGTGTTGCACAGCCCCATGGTAGGCCTCTACCCCTGAGGTACATCATGTGTGTGTGCATGACATGTGGGATACTGAAGTGTGACCTTACAGCGGGTGTGTGGTAATGCCAAATGTAGCATGTTTTCGTGTACTGCGTATGATAAACGTGTTCTGTTGTGTACAGCAGTAGCAACTATGCATATCCAATGTGCACCACAGTGTTGCGACAGATGTGTCTGCTGCTCTGTGCATTGCATGTGATTGAGGCAGCTACTGACTTAACTGAGATGTTTAATGTCTCACAGCAAACATGCACAGCATGCATTATGCGTAGGTGTGTTACGTGTACATAGCCTACACCTCACCTAAGACATGCACATGTCATTACCAATATTAAAGTGTTAACACACTCACCAGCATGTATCATCTGCCCTGCTGTCACACCAGAGGGACCTACAAGAATATGACACAGTTTGGCAGTGGCCACAACTGTGGCATTGCTACTGTCAGTGTGCTAAACTACAGTAGAACAACAGTCAACAGTCACAGGTGTACAGATACTATTCCAAATATCTGTATTGCACACAATAGGCAGCACAACTGCTGAACACACAGTACACATCTCACATATGCATATTCTAACAATACAGATAACAGTAGTCTACAGCTAGGGCATATTACCTGCATGCTCCATGTCATCATGCTGGGTGGCTCCGGCCTCCATGATGACACATGTGTGATGCTGTTGCTGCTGTAGGCCAGGAGCCACCACGCTTAGGAGCAGTTCCTCCACTCTGGTGAGGGGGGGATGTATGGCCGCCCCACCACCTGTGGCAAGCTGTTGTCTATGGATATCAGACGCACACCGCTGGACATGTCTAATTAAATCACTGCAGTGATGGTGTACCTGCTCATATGTCTGGTTATGCATGCCTATGTTGTTTACCCGACGAACAAGGTCTTGCCACAGTGCAGTACGCTCATGCTGGTGCTGGCTGGCCCTGGAAAACAGCAGTGTATAGCACTGCACCAGGCTGTTATGTATTTCCTGTTCCTCCGCAGCTGTATATGATGGATTGCGTTGATGAGCCATAACCCTGGAAGACAATTAAACAATATGTGTGAGCAAGTCATGTGGCACACTTAACATTATTAAGTACAGATATCACTTAACTGCCATATATAGCATCTGTTTGTCTGTCAGAGGCTACACACATTCAATACCACATATCAGTGCTCAGCCCACAACTGTCTGACAGTGCCTGCCACACTCTATATAACAAACCAGTATACTCGGCACACTGTTTGGGATACAATGCACAACATCACCACGGGGGTATATATCAAGCTAATGCATGTAGACATATGTCATCCAATGCATTGAATGTAAAGTACATTTACAGTATTACCAGTAAACCACCCTAGTCGTTGATGCCATACCCCTACCTAACATATGTGCACGGTTATTAATATAGCTGGCATACTGCTGTAACACAGTATACATGTTGCTAGGTACACACACATACCCTGTAACACACATGTGATTGCAGGCATGGTACAGGCATCATTACACACACATCAGACATACATACAACACACAAATGTATGCCGACACAGATGAGCATTACCTGTGTACCTTACAGTACTGTGTGCCCCTACTTACAGATGCCTTTGCCAGAGGTATGTAATCTGTGCAGACTACAGGAAACACACAAGATGGTATTACCAGGGAATATGAACATACACCATACTGTGCTGTTTAGGCCTACAGCTTCAGGTAGTACAACAGTTCATATGTGAGCTGGATTCACCAGCAGTACCACTTACTGAGCATACATTTATTGCTTCAGCCTACAATGGGACACCACAGTTGTACACAAGGAACTACGTCACAACATATGCCATCCTACTATGTCTGCATCCCAATAACTGACACATCTTTCTCTGGCCTCACACCTAGGACACAAACTACCATGACAGAAACAACCTCACACTAAGCTATCACACCTTTACAGACCTTGCACACATTCACTGTCACACTCATTCCACCTCACATAGCAGGTATTGCACATGTGTGTGTGCATTGTGTCATAGGTAGGTAATACGATATTGGCCCTAGGGCCTAGAGCAGCCTAGCCATATGCTACCCTGGCCTTTGTCACACATGTAATGTGATTTCACTTGCTCCTGTCAACCGGATACACAGAGGTGACTCCCAGGGCATATTACCTATCTCCCAAACAATCATCAGGGGTATGTATGACATCTGTTAATGAGGAGCCTTGTTTGTTAATGCTCGGTGGTTTAGTCCAGAGTATGGCATATTTGTGGATAGGAACCTGTACCTCCAGCATGTGCTGTTTAGTGAGGTGGCGAGGATTAGGGCCCTAGGCCATGTAGCCCGGAGGGATTGTGAGGTGTTGACATTGTGGTTGGACGACTGCTATGGTTGTGCATACCTCTGTATGTCCGGCAGAGGTAACCTCTGGGTGGGCGGTATGCAACGCCCTCTAGCTGTGGTTTTGTGAGTCAGTCTGTATAGGGCATGTGTTTGAGGGCAGTTTTACTCTTTGTGAGGTATGTTTGTGGCCTTTCCACTTGCTGTAGTTGTCATTTGAGGCACATACCACATGGGGCATTGTGATGAGTAGAGGGGAACACTGACCTATATTTCCCTAGATGACACACCTTTTGTGATGACACGTACCACATAGACAGATTACAAGACTAGTGTGGCACTGTGATTATCAACGGGGAGGCTACTGTCCACCTGTGTCCCATGTTCCCTTCTGACACCTTCAGTGTTAGGCAGGCTACCACCTATGTGGTAGTTACTGGGTAAAGTGTTTTGGAATGGGGTATGGCACTGCAGTACTAACACTGGTGTTCAGTCCATGCCTTGGTCAACAGGCACCTGTTACAGTACATATGACCCCGTGTCTCCTCTCTCTCTCTATATATATATATGTATATATATATATATATATATATATATATATATATATATATATATATATATATATATATATATATATATATACACATATATATCTATACATAACTATACATAGCTATAGATATCTATACATATCTATACATATCCATATATATCTATATATATATCTAACTATATCCATATATATATATATATATATATATATATATATATATATATATATATATATATATATATATATATATATATATATATATATATATATATATATTTATATCCATATGTATATATATATATATATATATATATATATATATATATGTATGTATATATATATCTATATGTATGTATATATATATGTATATATATATATATATCAATATATCTATATATATATATATATATATATATATATATATATATATACACACACACACATATATATATATATATATATATATATACATATATATATATATATATATATATATATATACATACATATATATATATATATATATATATATATATATATATATATATATATATATATACACACATACATGTATACATCCAGTCTTGTACATATAGATGCACATATAGGCACATATACTGCCACCTCTCATGGTGGGGATGTCAATTATGCAACAGTTGTGAGACATACGGTTATGTAATAATATTGCACAGTGTTGTGCAGAATGCATTTTGCTGTCCTCAGGCTGTATAGCTGTAGCAGGCCTCACTGCCTGTAGCTCAGTCCCACAGTCTTTAACCACCACATGGCATATACCAGCACTGCTTGCTGTCTGCAATGCCACACACTACAACCTACATACATATGTGCACATAGCAGCCTTCAACAACATATATATGTCCAGCCTTCACTAACAGTTGCAGTATGTCCCTTACCCTATGCACAAGTGCATATACATATAGATACGGACTGCTGCCACATATGGATGAGTCACAGTATGTTGAGTACCCATCAGACACATCATTCAGATGCCAGCAAATACATATCTTTTACATACCTTACCTTTGTATTCCTCACCTCCGTATGTTGTAGCTTTTGCTTTTTTTTTTTTTGGTTTCCTCTGTGTGTTGGTCTTTCTTTTCAGTGTCTGTCTCTTACAGCCTGTTTGTCTCCGTCCCTCTGTCTGTCTCTGTCTGTCTATCTCTCTTACTGTCTCTCTCTTTCTCACTCAGTTGGTGCAATGATATTATTGCATGTGTGGACAGCAAGTACAGGCTGCTTTTCTAGGTATCTGCACATGTGCATGTGATGGCCTCTGCACCAATTAGTGCCCACCATTTAGTAATTGCATGCAGCCTGCTGTGTGGTAATTGCATTACTCACTGTGATTGCAGGACACTGCTATATAATGCTAGGTTAGGTAGGCGTAGCCCTTTCAGTTGTGCAAGGTGGGGCCCATGCTTGTTTGCTGTGGACACTCTTGTCTCAGTCAGAAAGTTGATATATGTCTCATATCTGAAGCTAGGGTTGTAGCCAGTGATATGCATGTTGTACTGAAACCTGATTGTTGCTTCTTCCACTGCACTCTTCTCAGTGTGTAAGTTTACTCACACCTCATAATGCTAACACTGGATACATGGGAGTATGTACTTTCTTTTCGAATTAGAGAATTAACTGGCATAGAACAGTAGTTATTGCAATGTGTTCCTATGGCTTTCCTATTTTCCCTTTACATTCACTCATTGTAATGCATGATATATTTCTTACAGCACCAAGTTATTGTATATCTGCTGTGGCTTAGTGGTACTTCATACAGACTGGTGAGTTCAAGGTGTGGGGTTCGAGATTGACAAGGGTATTTTATTTTGCTGCTGAGCAGAACAAGGGCCCTGCCATAGAGTGACTAAGGCACTTTTAAGCAGTTGTAAGCAGGTTTGCATGGGTTTGCGCGACGCTTAGCGACACTTAGCTAAGCGCACACATGCGCACACTGGTGCAGACCCGCCTACTACTGTTTACAAGTGCTTACTCTCGATAACCCCCAGGCTCATTTCTTTGACAGAAAAGTAAATGGGGAGATAGGAATGTGGTGATAAAGGGTGCACAAAGAGGGGAGGACAGTAGGGAAACCAGCTCGGGCTGTACAAGATGGGTGTGAGGAAGGCCCATAGCTGCCCATTTCTTTACCAGCAACAGCTGTGCATATGCAATACATTATGAGTGAAATTTGAAACCTTCCACCCCTGAGAGAGGGGTGAGGACAACTAAGTATGTTGTACTACCAATTATGAATATCAGGCACATGCACTGTTTGTGAACTGCTATACTGTCATTAGTACGTTACTCACTTCTGAACAGTTTGTGGTTTGTTTGTGTTGACATTAACACAGTCTGCTCAGGACAACTGGACATATTTCAGTACTGTGTATGTCTACCTACACCCGTGGGTGTGCCTGACTACACAGTTATATGATACTTTTGGGTAGGGGTGTAGAACTGCGAAGAGCATTATTTATTATCGTGTGCTGTTTATCTTACTGAACATGCAGAGTTGCTGTGTACCTGTTAGTCTATAAAGGCTAGTAATCTGTCTGAGTAGCTCCCACCTGTGGACATATCCAGATGGTAGACAGAGGTTAGCCTAGTATCCTTTGACTTTGCACCACACCAGTCTTTTCAGCACCTGAACAATGGTATTGTCACAGGTGGTTGCTAGCAGTACAAGGCTACATCCTTTGATATTTCTGTGGTGTACTCCTACATACAGGCATGCTTGTGGAATCCATTCTACAGCTATTTGCTGAGTGTGTAACAGCAGACAAGGTGATATGCCTGTGTGTTTCTGACACTTCCAAGCCTCATATACTCTCAGTTAATATTTGAACAGCCGCAGGGAAAGGTACATATGAGTGGGATACACCTGTGATATATTTCAGATATTTTGCTGTTGAGACTTTGGGGGATTTGGAGCATATGTTTTACTACACCTTTTCTGATGTGCAAGCAGTGTCTACTCTCACTTATTGACATTTTTCATTAAGTGAGATTCATCACCTTTCTGCCTACTGTTAGTACATTTCACAGGGAGTCAGAGGGACACAGCTAACATTTGTTTGCAAATCAGGGACATCCGTGTAAATCAGTCACAGTTGGGAGGTCTGGCCTCTGACCTATTCAAATATGCCAGTGTTTATCCTGCTCTGATACTGTGTGGGGTTTGTAAGGTGCTACTGTAACATTATTACCTACTAGCATGGCTGGTTCTCTTTTCACAGTCATGTCATGCACTTCCACAACACTTGCTGGTTAAGGGCCACAGAACAAGATTTGTGTTATGCCATTCCTATTCTCCCATTACATTCACTCATTGTAATGCATGATATA
Organism: Protopterus annectens; assembly: GCF_019279795.1. Classification (NCBI taxonomy): domain Eukaryota; kingdom Metazoa; phylum Chordata; order Ceratodontiformes; family Protopteridae; genus Protopterus; species Protopterus annectens. Next base: position 467,224,408 of record NC_056741.1, read on the forward strand.
TTTCTTTCAGCACCACATTATTGTATATCTGCTGTGGCTTAGTGGTACTCCATGCAGTCTTGTGAGTCCAAGGTGTGGGGTTTGAGACTGACAGGGGTATTTTATTTTGCTGCTGAGCAGTAAAAGGGCCCTGCCATAGAGTGACTAAGGCACTTTTAAGCAGTTGTAAGTGGTTTGCGCGGGTTTGAGCGATGCTTAGTAATACTAAGCTAAGCGCACACATGCGCACACTCGCATAAACCCGCTTACTACCACTTAAAAGTGCTTACTCCCATTAACCCCGGCTCTAGTTTCTTTTAAAGAAAAGAAAATGGGGAGATAGGAAAGTGGTGAAAAAGGGGGCACAAAGAGGGACAGACAGTAGGTAAACAAGCTTGGGATATGCAGGATGGGTGTAGGGAAGGTCCATAGCCGCCCATTTCTTTAACAGCAACAGCTGTGCATATGCAATGAATTTGGAGTGAAATTTGAAACCTTCCACCCCTGGGAGAGGGGTGAGGACAACAAAGTATGTTGTACTGCCAATTCTAATTATCAGCTTACATTTTTGTCCGATGGACATGTGTGCGAAATGGCAGCTATGTATGGGGCGTAATTTTTTTGTGGGTACAGATTGCCCTTTTTTTTTTTTTTTTCAGGTGGGAGTGGGAAGTGAGGTAGAGGAAGTAGGTATGTCCGGGGAGGTAGGTTGGGAAGGTAAACAGACAAGACAGACAAGACGCATACAGGGGCGGTGTATGACACATGGGGTGGATGAACACAATTGACGGGGTCGGATGTTTGGAAATCGCAAGCCCATGAGCCCACAGATGGTAACAGTGGAACTGAGATCCCCACCCATGGGCAGTCACCACTGAACCTTCACAGCGCCGAGGGTGGCTGTGCTGGGGGCTGCATAGGATGGGCAGACTCACCCATGAGATGCGCCACTCTCGCCTCAAGCTGGCGTAGGGGGTCAGCGACTGTATGCTGGATCTCCCTACGCACCACAGCTTGGACCCTTCGAAGGGTGACAGGTGGCCCTTTTCCGCCTATGCTTGCAGGGGGGGGATGAGCCCCATCCCCTGCAGCGCTTCCACCCGAAGGTGGCACAGGACCAACGGAAGAGGGAAGCCCGGGCTGGGCACCGGACCAGCTGGTGCCAGGTGCACTCGCCGGCTGAGGAGGGACAGGTGGGTCTGCTGGGACCGGCCTTCCCATATGTTCTGTGATTAGGTGTGTTTAATTAAAACATAAGCAAAACAGCACTCCAGATTAGTTGTAGCAGCATGCAATAAATATTCCCATTAACCCAACACACCAAGGGTACAACAGTTAAACAGCAAGCAATAACACAGATTTAAGTATTTTTTCTGTTTTTTACTTGGAATACCTTCTCTTGCTTATTTTAAACAAGTTTATACTGTTTTTTTAACTGTTTGCTGCATTATATAGTATCTGAACTTAAAATTTAACCTGGACGAAAATTGATCGAAAATCTGTTGTTTGTTTAATTTAACTGTTGAGGCTGCCCATTAAAGTGTGCTAGCCTGTGTAACTGATTTATTGCTGCCTTCTGTATTTCTGGGTGTTTTCTATCTAAAAACAAAAAAATAATCCTTGTTTTCCCGCCTCTCCTTGACTAATTTAGACCAGTTTACAGGCTTTGCTTTATTCTGGGTTGTGGTGTAGTTCCTGTGTTGTTCATTACCTTACTTGTATAAGAAGGAAGTTTCTTTGCTCAACAGTGGGAGTGGGGAGCCTTGAGCAGCCTATCTGTCCCTGAAGGAGTGACCTCAGCACAAGAGCTGTAGTAATTGGTTGTTTTGGACCATTTCTAGCTCTTTTGAAGTTCCCTGTTTAAAATCCGCCTCAGAGCATTTTTTTCTGGCTATACTACTCAGAGACAGCTCCACGTGGTCCTGCAGAGTGGTCCTAGCTACAGAGAACTGAGAAAAGCAACTACTTTCCAGATTTATGTATTTTTTTCTGTTTTTTACTTGGATACCTTCTCTTGCTTATTTTAAACAAGCTTATACTGTTTTTTTAACTGTTTGCTGCATTATATAGTATCTGCATTTAAAATTTTACCTGGTCAAAAATTAATCGAAAATCTGTTGTTTGTTTGTTTAATTTAACTATTGAGGCTGCCCACTAAAGTGTGCTAGCCTGTGTAACTGATTTATTGCTGCCTTCTGTATTTCTGGGTGTTTTCTATGTAAAAACAAAAAAAAACAAAAAAATAATCCTTGTTTTCCTGCCTCTCCTCGACTAGTTTAGACCAGTTTACAGGCCTTGCTGTATTCTGGGCTGTGGTGTAGTTCCTGTGTTGTCCATTACCTTACTTGGATAAGAAGGAAGTTTCTTTGCTCACCAGTGGGAGTGGGGAGCCTTGAGCAGCCTATCTGTCCCTGAAGGAGTGACCTCAGCACAAGAGCTGTAGTAATTGGTTGTTTTGGACCATTTCTAGCTCTTTTGAAGTTCCCTGTTTAAAATCCGCCTCAGAGCATTTTTTTCTGGCTATACTACTCAGAGACAGCTCCACGTGGTCCTGCAGAGTGGTCCTAGCTACAGAGAACTGAGAAAAGTGACTACTTTCCAGATTTAAGTATTTTTTCTGTTTTTTACTTGGAATACCTTCTCTTGCTTATTTTAAACAAGCTTATACTGTTTTTAACTGTTTGCTGCATTATATAGTATCTGCACTTAAAATTTTACCTGGTCGAAAATTAATTGAAAATCTGTTGTTTGTTTGTTTAATTTAACTATTGAGGCTGCCCACTAAAGTATGCTAGCCTGTGTAACTGATTTATTGCTGCCTTCTGTATTTCTGGGTGTTTTCTATCTAAAAACAAAAAAAAAAAATAATCCTTGTTTTCCCACCTCTCCTCAACTAGTTTAGACCAGTTTACAGGCTTTGCTGTATTCTGGGCTGTGGTGTGGTTCCTGTGTTGTCCATTACCTTACTTGGATAAGAAGGAAGTTTCTTTGCTCACCAGTGGAAGTGGGGAGCCTTGAGCAGCCTATCTGTCCCTGAAGGAGTGACCTCAGCACAAGAGCTGTAGTAATTGGTTGTTTTGGACCATTTCTAACTCTTTTGAAGTTTCCTGTTTAAAATCCGCCTCAGAGCGTTTTTTTCTGGCTATACTACTCAGAGACAGCTCCACGTGGTCCTGCAGAGTGGTCCTAGCTACAGAGAACTGAGAAAAGCAACTACTTTCCATATTTAAGTATTTTTTTCTGTTTTTTACTTGGAATACCTTCTCTTGCTTATTTTAAACAAGCTTATACTGTTTTTTTAACTGTTTGCTGCATTATATAGTATCTGCACTTAAAATTTTACCTGGTTGAAAATTAATCGAAAATCTGTTGTTTGTTTGTTTGTTTAATTTAACTATTGAGGCTGCCCACTAAAGTGTGCTAGCCTGTGTAACTTATTTATTGCTGCCTTCTGCATTTCTGGGTGTTTTCTATCTAAAAACAAAAAAAAACAAAAAAAAATCCTTGTTTTCCCACCTCTCCTCGACTAGTTTAGACCAGTTTACAGGCTTTGCTGTATTCTGGGCTGTGGTGTAGTTCCTGTGTTGTCCATTACCTTACTTGGATAAGAAGGCAGTTTCTTTGCTCACCAGTGGGAGTGGGAAGCCTTGAGCAGCCTATCTTTCCCTGAAGGAGTGACCTCAGCACAAGAGCCGTAGTAATCGGTTGTTTTGGACCATTTCTAGCTCTTTTGAAGTTCCCTGTTCTTTGTGCGATTGTGCACATAGCGCAGCGCCGGTTAAACAGGGTTAAACTTTTTCTGGCTCCGCCAAGTCTGCTCTTCAAATTTTCCCTTAGAAAGCTCTACTCTAAGAATAACCAGTCTACTCGTTATATTATAAGCATAGCACTTGTTCTCAAAGCTTCTCTTCTAAGCAAGCACTCTCAAACTCAAGTAGCACTACATCCACCTACCACCCCAACCACTTCCCTTAAAGGCACAGCACTCTCTTATAATATTCTAGCATGTCGAGTGGTAGATTGCTAGCATCTTCTCCTGTTCAGCTGGTTAATCTGGGAATCTTGAGACAATGCTATAATTGTCTCATGTACACAGACAACCCTCTCTTCCTCCCAACAAACACAAATACATGTGAGAGATGCAACTATATAGCCAAACTGGAGGCTGAACTCTCTCAACTCAGGACTGGCAAGACCAGACAGGAGGAGAAAGTAACCACATACACAACAAACCCAGTCACACATAGACCTACCCCAACTGCATATCAAGCACATAATAACACAAAAACATAATCGTAGGCTCTATTAAAAAACTTACCAAAACAACAGAGGCTCCCAAAGCAAACACCCAAAAATCCACCACCTCAAAACATAACACATGCAACACATACTTCAATAAATCGGTGTGTCAATAAATCACAGCCCTTAAGGCCAAACACTATGCCTGATACACTAGTGATAGGTGACTCTATAGTCAGACACACTGACGTCCCACTTACCAGGCTGAGCAAGGAGAGGGTAATGGTAAGCTGCCTATCGGGGCTAGGATCCGCCATATAACACACGCACTCAGGTCACTCAAAAACATGTACAAATATGACTCCATCATTGTCCATGCCGGCGTGAATGACCTGAGATGTACCTCCTTGGACTACATGAAAAGAGACATAGAGGAGCTCTCTGATTATGTAGCCCAGGCTGGTATGACCCTGACCCTGAGCAGCATCCTGCCCTCACCAAGAATGATGCCACAATACAAAGACAAGATGATCAGCTTTAATAATTGGCTCAATTACTGGTGTCATTCTAGGGGGATCCTATGTCTGTCTGCTTGGGATGACATGCTGGACAAGCCACGCTGCTTCGCAAGGGACAGCTTGCACCTGTCACCACTGGGCTTCCGGATATTGGCTAAGGCTCTTGCCACCCCCATAGTGCCTTTTTTAGGCAAGGCTCAAAAGATGAACCCACCTCCTTAGAAAACATAAATGGAAAAAAATTAAGGGTAATGCTGCTCAACGCCAGAAGTCTAAATCTCAAGATGCAGGCTCTCGAAGCACTCCTCAGTATGGAGAACATCTATGTCTGCGCTGTAACTGAGACCTGGTTCAAAGCTCCTGAGAGCACCCCAGCGCTACCAGGCTTTACCTCGTATCATACTTTTCAGCCCCAAAACCCGGGCCGAACCACAAAGGGAGGGGGAGTGTCCATATTCATCAAGGATACCCACACCTCCAGGTTAGTGGCAACTCATGAAGCATCGGAGACCATCCAGGTGTAGCTAACCATAGGCAAAACTGCTATACAACTGGTTGCATGTTACAGACCACCTTCCCAATCTCAAGAACCCCACTCAGCCTTCCTGAAGACATTGGAAGATATGAATGTCTCACCAAATACCATCATATTGGGAGACTTCAACTACCCTAACATAGACTGGGTGCACTGTTCTAGCCCTAACACCCTAGCCCAAAGGTTCCTGGAATTCATAAACTCAAATGCAATGGAACAGCTAGTCACCTCTCCCACAAGCGGGGATAATATACTAGACCTGATCATCACAAACATGGGGACAAAATGCTCCACACCGAAGTATTCCCTCACTGGTGAGATCTGACCACAAACTAATCACCCTGGATATACATTTACCACCTCCACCCCAGCACAAAAGACTACAGTGAGAAACTTCTCAAAAGCCGACTTTACACTTCTCAAGACTGAGATGGTATCATTTAAGCCCGCAGGGCCAATGGAAACCACATCCCACAATGCTGAATCCTACACAAATGCTTTCTACGGACATCTCCAAGAATGCATGGATCGTGCAATCCCAAATAAAACCAAGACCCTCTCCACCAAAGGAAAGCGTCTTGTCTGGTGGACCCCTGCCATAAACCAATTGTATAACAAAAGAAGGAAGCTACTGCAAGACAGAGCAAAATCCCATAAAGGGAAGGCATCTCTGATCAGCACTAGTAGAAAGCTTCGTTCTCTCATAAAAACATCCAAGGCCAACTTTGAGAGAAAAATCGCCAAGGACACTAAAGAAAACCACAAGGCATTCTTCAGTTATGTTAGAAACCTGGGCGAAAACCCTCAGATATGCTCAGAGTTAGTACACAACGACAAAAAATTTACAGAACCCACAGATATTGCCAACATTCTGGCAGACAGGGTCAGTGCAAATTTCTCCCCTCCCTCACCTCCAAAAGAAGAAATACTCATCACAGCTGAATGTAACCTCCCTGTCATCTCTGATGTCCAGATGAGAACCGCCCTCAGCAAAGCAAAAAACACAGCATCTATGGGACCTGATGGTATCCCCGGCTGCGTGGTACGTGAACTCCAAGAGGAGCTAAACCCGCATATAAAAATGTTATTTAACCTTAGCCTTACTACAGGATATGTACCTGAACACTGGCATACAGCAACAGTGGTCCCACTCCACAAGGGAGGCTCCACTGCAGACCCTGGGAACTACCGCCCCAAAAGCTTGACCAGCCTGGTTTGCAAGGCTATGGAAAGAATCATTATGGAACTCATAAACAATGACATTGGGGACCTACAGACACTTGATCCCACCCAGTTCGGCTTTGTAAAGGGCAGATCCTGCCTTTTGAACCTGGTTGACTTTTTCAAAACAGTCACTAGAGCCATTGATGAGGGCAAGGCAGTCCATACAGCCTACCTGGACTTGGCTAAAGCCTTCGACACAATACCCCACTCGGGGATCATAGATAAGCTAAACAGCTTAAATGTAAATCCATATGTCACAAGATGGGCTGCAAACTGGCTAAAGAACAGAACCCATAAAGTCAAGATTGCGGGAGCCATGTCAGACTCAAAGCCACTCACAAGTGGTGTCCCACAGGGCTCTGTCCTGGGACCCCTCTTGTTCGGCATTTACTTCTCAGATGTGAAAGCAAACATGGGAGGGTTGTGGCTGACAAAGTTCACAGATGACTGCAAACTAGGCGCCATAGTCAATACACCAGCTGACACATACATCCTACAGAAAGGCCTCACTGAAACGGACAACTGGTGCCGGAATCATGGCCTTAAACTGAATGCCAAGAAATGTATAGTCATCCCCTTTGGGAAAAACAAAGTACCCACAAATTATCACATAGACAGTAACCCACTGAGTACTGAAAAAGTAATCAGGGACCCGGGGACCCATGTTGATAATGACCTCTCATTTGACACCCACTTTACCAAAGTGGTTAGAAAGACTTTCTACCTTGTCCACCTTATCATGAAGGGGTTCACATCCAGATCAAAGGAGGTCATCGTGCCCCTGTACTCCTCCCTTATCAGGCCGATGATTGAGTACAATGCCCCATTTGGTATGTACCTCACCCGGCACTTACAACAGCTGGAGAGACCCCAGAAGTACCTCACCAAGAGGATCAAGGGTCTCCAACATATGTCATATGCTGCCAGGCTAAAGAAACTCCAGCTCTATTCAGTAGCATACCGCCTGCTCAGAGGTGATCTGTGCCTGACGTACAAGGCCATGTCCAACCAGGAATTGATGGACATGCTCCACCTCAAAAAATCCAAATCCATAAGAACCACGAGAGCCAAAGATTTAAACCTCAGTACAAACATGAATAGAACATGCTGGAGGGACAGATTCATGGCTTCCCATACTCTGGAACTAAATCCCAGTCCATGTTAGGCAGAGCCCCTCACTGACTCTCTTCAAGAGAAATCTTGATGAGTGGATGGGAGATTGTAGGTTTATCCCGGGGGTCACCCCTATGTCGCTACTTGACAGAGGCACAGTAAACTAATTTTAATAAGTAAGGGGGTCTTCAATGTGTCACTACTAGACAAAGGCACAGTATTCTAAATTTATTCTATACACCTTAGTACCACTACATGGGGTGGCGAAAGCCACATCTCTAGGGCTGGGCTTGCAAATGCCCCAGGGCAGATAGCCTAGTACTAAACTATGAAACTATGAAATTATTGAACCACAGTGGTTATTCCAACAGCATGCAGGGATGTTTGGTAGCAACAGGCCACCATGATAGTGGTGTTCAAACAGGGCACATGCATCAACGTGAATGCAAATATTTATAGAACAGTAGGACATATGTCCCAACAAATATTTAAGATTAAGATATTTAAGAAAGACTTTCTACCTTGTCCACCTTATCATGAAGGGGTTCACATCCAGATCAAAGGAGGTCATCGTGCCCTGTCCCCCCCTCCTTATCAGGATGATTGATGTACAATGCCCATTTGGTATGTTCCTCACCCGGCACTTACACACACTGGCTGACCCCCCAAGTACCTCACCAAGAGGATCAAGGGTCCCCATTGAGGTGTGGAATTGCATGGTTTATGCACATACAGTAGGGTGTAGAAAATACCTCGGTTAACATCTTTTAATGACCTTTTCATCTACACTACATTCCTAGTGACTGCAAGTGTATATCCCCTACATGTATTATTACACTTGCCACCATACATTAGGTTGTGTAATGGGTTTGGCTAGTTCAATATATGCCTGACCTATATCTGACATACTAACTGTCCTGAATGCAGATGTTACTGCTACATATTTCTTGATTGCATTTATATTTCTTTATCTACATATCTGGGATGTTTTCACATGACATTTTCACTTCAATTTATAGAGAACCCTGCATTTCTTGACACACACTCACATTTTGGGGAAAATATAACATGCTACACATATGCCAGCTTTAGTTATTCATGCCAGCCAGTAACTGACTGTTGTGGACTGTATATATGTTTCACAGCTACTACCACTTCCATTACCCACTTTATATGGAACTGCACAACTCTGGGTTGCCAGTACCTTTTCAAACAGTACTGTTTGTATAATGCAAGGGTACAACAACATTTCAAACTCTGTGACATAGACACACTCTGGGTTTTAGACCTTTATTAATGACATTGCACACTTTTCCACAGGCTCACTCCTTTATTTGTTTTAACGGTGTATATGCTAGACATGTTCAAGACATATTATACCTTTATTAATTGGTTAGCACACTCTTTTTTCAGGCTCACTCACTTATTTTATATGACAGTGCCTGCAGAGATATTATTCCAGACATATGTTACCTTTCTTAATGGGTTACTACACTCTTTTTCAGCCTCTCTGACGTTTTTATCTGACAGTACATGCAGAGGACTTATTCAGGCAATTTTATGGCTGTATTATTGGACTGCAACACTTTCTTTCATGCTCTCTCCCATATTTTATATAACAATACATGCAGAATAATCACTAGCCTGCCTGGTGGCGCAGCCTTAGCAGCCTATCAGCATAGGCTTGCTGATTCATAGCACGGTCACCTGCAGCTGTAAAGTAAATGAGGGGATATTGAGACATATCTATCCGTTATACATACGCCATTATCAATTCTTACATACTGCATTCCATGGCTAGATACTCAGTTGTGGGGCATCCCGCATCCCATGGGCCTCCTGTATCCATTGGTTCAGGCGGTCCTGCTTTCGTCTCTTCAGGTCTGCATGGTGATGACGGACCTGCTCACCAGTCTGAGGAACGCCTGTGGCACTGGTGAGGTCACAAGCTAACCGGTTCCAAGCCTCTGCCTTGTACTCCGTCCCTTGGAACTGGCCCTGCAGGAGTCTTGTCTCGTGACTGTGGACAAGGAGCCAAACCATGTATTTGGACTCCTCGATGCCCCAACATTGCCCTCTCTGACACCAGACATTCTAACTGCAGATGTGAGCTACAATCAGTTATGGCGTGTATTCCTGCCTGTGGGGCTTAAATATGCTGCATTTCCTCGCACTTTTTTGTGATTGGCCGTTTTGTAAAATTCTCAGCTGACTGCAGACCTGCTTAGTAATGGTTAAACTATCATTCGTAAGTATATGAATGTTAACAGTGGATGTTTCCTCTATATTGTTATGGCTTAGTGGTTCTGTACTTTGCTTGCTGATGCACAGAGTCTTGGGTTCAAACCTTGTCATTCATTTTATTTTCATACTGTCCAGACAGGCTAGGGAGTGTGGCTGCATTTAAGCAACTTTGCTCTACATTGCTCCTCGGTGCCCTACGGTGCCCTGGTTGGCGCGGCGCGCATGTCCGTGCAAACACATTGCGCTAGGTAAATCGCCATTGAACTATTGGCAACTCTATTGCTCTGGGTAAAGTGCTGTTAAACTGTGGGCACCTCTATTGCGCTAGGTAAAGCGCTATTAAACTACGGGCAACTCTATTGTGCTGGGTGAAGTGCTGCTTAACTGCAGGCAATTTTATATCAGGATCCTTTAAAATGTTTATTTTCTTCACTGATACATTGGCCATTTCACTGCTTTTTAGTAATGTTTAAACATATTTGTCAGGTATTATTTCATATACTGATTTAAAACATAAATACGAAGGGGAGTGGTGGGACTCGAACCGTGAATGCCTCTTCTTTGTGCGAATGCTCTACCATTACGCTATTGCTATTTGGTGTGATTTGCATAAACATTCTTTCTTATGCTCTTCCATGTCTAAATTGCTAACTGCAGCTAAGCAATGGGCACACCCGCGCACACACATGCGCAAATACGGGCAGTTATTTTGGGAATTTAAAAAAATATATTTAATATTTTGCATTTTAGAACTATGATAGGGGTTTACAATATCAGGGAGTGTAGTGTTGGGTGCAGGGACATTTGAGCGGACTCGCTCTTGTGTGTGTGCTTTTTTTACTTTTGAAACACTTGCAGGGGCGTGGACATTTAGACTGCTCAGCAGTCCGACACGCCCCCCCTGTTTTCTTACGGTTGAATCAGCGTGCCCTCATGCATATTCATGACACGCTGATGTCCTACCGTTCAACTGCAGCCTCCAAGTAAGACTTATTAAGTCTTACACGGAGGATTTGTGAATCCGGGGGATTGTTTGGAAAATCAGTTTAACACTAAACTGATTTATATTATGCTAACAAGGATTTTCTTTACATAAGTATTACATGGTTAAACTGCGAACATAGTGGAGCAGGGAAGAAGCTGGCTAGAAAGTGTACTTGCGACTTCTGCGAAAGCGTGGTTGCGATAATATGCAAGTACTGAAAATTCTAAAGAAAGATTTGAAGTGAAGCAGTAGATGGGATAGGGAAGTTAACAAATGTAGGTCTTTGTATGATTATATCGCAAGTTGTTTTTTTTTTCTTGAATGAGGAAGGGACTCTCATCCACATAATTATTATAGAGGGATTTTAGAATGGAGGAAAATGTAAACTAAGGATCAGGATTTATGAGATTTTTCATGGAAGTTAACATATAAAAAGCTTACCTGTTAAATCCTGATGATCTACAAATCAAGGGGAGAAGGATTTGTCTGCTTTCATGAAATATATGTGTTTATGCAACTATGCTTGTGTGTGTGTGGGGGGGGGGGGTCTTAGACTGATATAAAAGAATTAAGGTTTTGTGGGACTTTATAATATATTACTGGATTTCCAGTTTTATGTTCTCTCATCTAGAACGTCATCCTTTGGTGTATATGAGAACCACTTTAAACAAAAAGATGAACTACTTTTTAAAAATGGCTTGGTATACGTGGGAAGCATTACATAATAAGGTATGGAAGAACACAACACTTAGTAAAGATGTTCTTTTGCAATGACAAATTATTATTGTTATTGTCTTTATTTCAAAAATTTGTAACTCTTACCTTGATAGTAAAAGTTGTAATTATTATGATTGGGGTGTTTTCTTTCTCAATTTATTAAACAAAAACAGCTTACTATCAGAAGTATAGGATCCTGACATTAAAAGACATCTCTGGTTCTGATAAAAAAACATAAAATTCTGAAACTCATTGTGACATCCCACTTATTAGCTTATTTGATTCTTTCAAATGATAACATCTTGTGACAGTATTTAACTGAAAATTAGTACTAATTTGGGAATTTTATATAAATCAGGTGTGATATGGCACAACATAATGCATACACTTTAATCTGTAGCAACGTAAATCTGTATCACATTTTATGCAGGAAGTATAGTGCCTTTATAATAACTAAGACAGTACACAGTTCCAACACAGAAGCTGGATTTGATTCACAAATGTATATAGTTAGAAACCATGTAGACTAACCAAAATCATACATAACCACAATACCATCAGCAAAACATTATACACATATTTGTACCAAATAAATTAACACATCCAAAATCCTAGAGTAGCATTCACCACTGGACCACTGCAGGCAAGGCACATCATCAAAGGTGACCATACTGGCAGGTGTGTGTCACTCCTACTCTGCGCACAGACGGAGGTGTTTATGGCTAGGTAGGCTGTCATCATAATTATAATTAGTGTGTGTGTAGGTAGAGCATAACTGTAAGTGTGTCAACGCTTGTAGGATTGTGCATAAGGGAGATATACCATATCCTAATTATGGGGGTTGTACTATTACACTGAGATGCAGTACATGTCATAGGAATGTGTAACATTGTAGGACACTACAGCAGACAGCAGCTGCAGTACTAAACATGGTATACTGATGAACGGTAGATATGGCTGATGTATGTCAACTAGGAAGAGCAAGTCAGTGTTACATTAATGCAATTAAGGGCACCCAATGGCTCACACTGTGGTCTTGGCTGCCCATGCCACATCTGGAGGCACTATGCCCACTTTGCTGTACCAATGAACTGGATGTGGTGACATGTACAGATTGCGACACAGTATGGGTATGAGCAGTAAAGTGAGTTGCATGTTTGGACATGACTGCAGGGTTCTGAACATGGAGACCAATAGCAGATGAACATGCATGTTGCAGCACAAACATTGATACTTAAGGGCCATGTGTGGGTCTTGTTAGAGCTGCTTTGCCTCTCCCCACAGGAGGTAATCTACTCATGAGTCTTAGGGCACCTAACACCTGGCTCATTCTATGGCACTGCTCCAGCACTACTGTAACAAGGCTTTCAACACAGCATGCAAGAGATACTATATCAAGCTATGCAGCCAATGCTGTCTTGACTTCCCCATGTCTGTGCTCTTGACCCTCATGTAACTGATGCAGCTGATGTGCCACGTAGTCAGCAGCGTAAGTAGGTACATGCAGGTCATTGACATAATGTTGCTGTGAATGTTCATACTCTTGTAAGAGGAAGTGTGCACCATCAGACACACATCCGCGTACATCAGCCGCATTCCCTTGGGCTGTCTTATGGACAGTATCACTCAGTTGTGGGGCAGTCACCACCACTGTCAGACTGAACTGCGGACGGTGGCTCAAGGTCATCATCATGACCAATATCTAATGCCCCAGCATCATCAGACTGGCCAGCTACACTATTCCCCCTATCAGAAGCTATAACATGAGCCACAGGTCAGATCATTCCAAGGCATGACAATGTTGCCCCATTGCAGTGTGAAAAACTTTAGAATCCCTCTTCCCCATCCAGGGCCATTGAGAACTATCAGCTTCTTTGGCATGTGAATATTCAGTAACTGTTTAAATTATTTCCAGGTGACTACGGATGGCACCAGTATATTTTTGGGAATCAAAGGGCAATACTCCATTTGGATGAATGTTCAGGTGCCCCTTTTAGAAGCGAGGGTCAAGTTAAGTGCCATGCTGCTCTGTAACACCACACTACACATTACAGTCAATTCTTGGGTTATCAATTCCATGGACTCAGAAGTGGAATTGCTTAAAATCTGCAGGAGCTTAGATAATTTCCTAAGTTCCCAGAGAGATTTCACTGCCCCATAAGCATGTATAATGTCTGCACAAGAAATGACCTCATCACCAAGAAACATGTGAGCAAGTCCTTTAAAGATAGTTTGTTGTACAGTATTATGATATACCCAGGAGGCATCTATTTTACCAGCTGGGGTAGGAATGCCTTTAGTGTCTCTTTTGAGATGAGCATTGTGAATCTTGCCTTCCAGAGAAGCAACCATATGTCAGATAGCTGGAATAGCACAATCAATATAACAACAACTGGACCAGTCTGTAGGTAACAGGGGATAAGCTTATTTTCCACAAATGTAATAATAATCTCATAATGCTGCCATGCTTTGCCCTCCAGCCCCATTCTAAATGCTCAAAGTAATATCATAAATGTCCCAAGTAATATTGCAAGTACTAATTCCAACAAAAAGTATTCCATTTTTATGATAGCAAACAAGTCTTTTAGCAGTCATTGCTAGATGAAGTGGCATTACAGTAAAGGGGCTAGAAACCTCTTTACTCTTTTGATTTTTAGTAAAAAAATAAGAAAAAAATGCAATATGAAGCTCAGGGTCAGTCACTGGCATAGGAATTAATGGAATACCCCTAATATGTGCAGTAGGGATATTTGCATAAACACAGCAGTTACTAAAGCTGAGGGTCTGTGTATATGTAAGCAAGGCAGCAGTAAAAGTATTAAATTGAGGATACCGTTTAGGTGATCTTGTTTCACTTCTTACCAAACTTTTGTCTCTATTTTTAGCAAAATGTTTCCGTACTTACTGATGGTTGCAGAAGATGATGCACTCATGGTTCCAAGTAGCAAAAGTAGACAAAACAAAATGATGATGAAAAGCACAGTTCCTGTAGTGATGATTGGTCCCCAGGAAAGACGAGCATGTTGGAGCTGGACAAGACTGTGAAGAAATTGTAAACAAGGATGTTGGGCAGGCTGTTTGTTGTGCAAATGGAATAAATAACCAAAAAGACATTGACCAAGGGCCTTAATCACAGGTGATTTTGAAAGGGAACATTGTCTGGATAAGGCAATGTCCAAATCAGTATAGAAAAGGCAGGAAGAATCATGTAATGTTGAAACTGGAAGCAAGAAAAAGTGTTGCCAGAATTGAAGAAGAATCACTGGAAGCTGAATCGGACCAGAATGAGGTAGTAGGTCATGTTGTTTAACTTCCTGGTCAGGCAACACTGCTAACGTAATTGCATTCAGTTCTGGATGTAAGCTGGATGGTAAATGTAGAATTTGGTTGGATGGCAAACAGTTCATAGGTGGGTCCCAGATTTAGTTTGGATGGCAAAAGATCATGGACTATCACTTCTAGATGGAACAGTGTTTCTGGTTTATTGTGTGCTTTTGCTAGCAGTAGGCTCTGCTGGTTCATGTGGTCTGTCATTAGTGGTGTTTTGGCTATACTCATCACAAGGGAGGGCCTTTGTTACATGCAACACATGAATCCAGGTGCACAGTCCCTCACAATGGATGGCAGTAGCAGATGTGAGCAAAACCAAATTTAGCCCTTGCCATCTGGGGTTAGGTAAGTTTCTTTGGGAATGGACTTTAATGTATACCTGGCCCCTGGATGCTAATCATGTTGTTCTGATTGTTCTGGTCATTGCACTGCATGCAGAATGACACTATGGTATTTCTGTAAAAGAGAACACAGGAATTTACAATAGGAAAGCATGATCTCATCAATATCGTGCACACTTTCTCATGAAGGGGACAACGTTGTAGAAGCACTAACTGTGCTTCTAATTCTAAATAAAACTAAAGACAGTGATTTTGGTCACTTAAGACTAGTTTCTTTTTTTTGCTAGTCTAAGCTTAACAGTTTGATTAGCTGTCTCTACTATCCCCGGAAGCTTATGGTCTATAGGGACAATGAAAATTTACTTTACCATCTAAAGCCTTGCAAAGCTGCTGCCTTACTTGCTTAGTGAATTGAGATCCCTAATCTGACTAAATACTACAGAAAGAACTAAACCTGGGAATCAGTTCATTTAGCAACTCTTTTGGCTAAAATGTATGTGTCATTCTTCACACATGGATAAGCTTCTACCCATCCAGAAAATATATCAGTCGTCACCAAAACAAAATGGAATTTCTGTACTTAAGGAAGCTCAATAAAGTTCCACTGAAGGGAACAAAAAGATCCCAAGGCTTTTGTATTGATTGAACAGGTGCAGGTACAGATTTAGATATATTATTCTCTAAACAAACTATACAAGTATTTACAAAATATTAAGCAACTTCTGAGACATGAGGTGAACACCAATGGAAATCTGTTTTATCAATAATTTTTTTGCCCAAAGATCAGTTTTAACCAGCTAATTTAGAAAATGTAGTGGTGCTACTAGCTGACCTTCCAGATAGAGCCACAAAAGATCTGGAAAGTGACTACAGCCATTGCTTATTCACCTCCTTCTCTCTGAGTTTTCTATCTGATATAGAAAAGACAGTTACTCCTGTAAAGAAAAGTTATTATTTTCATTCAGTTGCTGAAAAAGTATAGCCTGAACAGTGTAAGACAATGCAACATGTCTTGCTACCATATCAGCAAAAGCATTACCCTTGGTAACAAAGGAACTGTCAGTCTTAAGTGCAGCACATTTGACTACAGCTGTCTTCCCTTGGCAATAATAAACAAAACATCACTTTTAATGACTGTCCCTGCTGATGTTAAATAAGCTCTTTCCAAAGTGTGCCAAAATTGTTCATAACTTTATAGGCATAACAAGAATCAGTATAGATAGTTACTGATTTATCTTTGCCAGTTTTACATGCTTCAGTTATAGCTATTGTCAGCTACTTGAGCAGATACATTTCCATTTAATTATCCAGTTAATAAAATGTTATCTTATTTGCAAATGGAAGACTGCTGTTAAGTCTCTTCGAACAGAAGAGCCATCTACAAAATGGATAAGATCTGGATTCTCCAAAGGAACGTCTTTCAAATCTAATATAGGGGGAAGCATAATGTTAGTAACAACTATACAATCATGAGATTCTTCTTCATTTGTTATAGTGATTAAAGAAGTAGGGTTAAGTGGTGGATGCTAAACAGTCTGTAAATAAGGGTTATTAAGTAAAAACTATTAATATTTAGACAATCATGCTGCAGATAGTGCATTTTAGTTTTCAGTAATAGAGCTTCTACAGAATGTGGAACTGTCATGTAAGTCTCATGCCTAAGCGTTATTGCAGCTGTCATTTCTACAGTGAGTGCCGTTGCAGCCATCCTCCTAAGGTAGCGGGGGAGGGCTGAAGCAACAGGATCAAGATTCATACTGAAATAAGCAACATAATAAGAAGCCATCGTTTATATGTTGTGCTAACAGTCCTAATGCTGTTGTATTTCTTTCACTACAAAACAGAAAAAAAATTCTTAGAATAATCTTGTAACCCAAGTGCAAGAAGATTTGAGACATTTTAAATTGTACAAAAGTTTGTTCATGATATTCATGCCAAGTTAAAGGTTCAGAGGTATCTTTCTTTAAGAATTCTAACAAAGGTTTTACTACTTCTGCATACTTAGAAATCCATTGTTGATAGCAACCTGTTGAACCCAGAAAAGTTTGCAGCTGTTTCACTGTAGTAGGGCATGGTGTAGTTTGGATCACAGCAATTCATGAAGGCAGAATCTGCCTAGCACTTTCTGAAATAAGGTGTGCTAAGTATTGAACCTGCAACTTCCATAACAGAAATTTACTTTTATTAACCTTTAATCCTAATTGTGCTGAGTCAAAAGAAAAACAGTATCATTTACAGTCATGTATAGTTCTTGATACTAAAAGCAAATCATCTACTTATTTAATCCAAGTAGACCTAAAAGGTAATTTAATGTTGTTTAATTAATTCTTGAATTCTCTATAGATAAGAGTGGGAGGTTTATTATACCCTTTTGGTAACCTAGTCTAAGTGTACTGCTGACCCTTATAAGTAAAGGAAAATCAGTACTGATTATCTGGATGTAGAGGGGTAGAAAAGAAGGCAGATGAAATGTCTGTCACTGAAAAGGTGGTAGTATCTGAAGGGATAGAACCCAGTATTGTTGCAGGTTAGGAACAACTGGAAACGTTGGTATTACTACAGCATTCACCACACATAAATCTTGTACAAACCTATATGTACATTTTCCTGGTTTCTTAACTCACAAAATAAGAGTATTACAAGGACTGTGAATTGGGACAATGATACCTTGTTGTAAAGAGGCAGAAATAACAGATTCAGTTCCTTTTCCTGCTTCTACAACAAAGGATACTGAACTACCACAGGCAGGAGCTCACAGGGTTTAAATGTTTTACGGAAAGGTTCTGCATCCTATATGAGCCCTAGCTCATTGTCATGGGTAGTCTAGAGCTACAGAGGCATTCAACTCATCCATGCCAGCATTTTCTGCTTACTGTTCTGCTGTCCTAAAAGCAAAAAGGGCATCTTCATTTGAACAAATAGTGTCAGAATATAATCCTAAAATGTCATTAGGAATGTCTAAAAATACAGATTCGGGTATGCAATAAACAGTACATCTAAGTTTACACAGTAAATCTCTGCCTGACAGATTTAAAGGGGCTGAATTTCTTATAATAAAAAGGTGATGCTCTTTTAATGGACCAATTAGAACAAGAACAGGTTTAGTTTCTGGATAGTCTGTAGGAACTTCAGACACACCTAAACCCAAATCATGTGTTTAAAAAGTGCAATGTGTTCAGTGTTTGCTGATGTAATCATAGATTTAGTAGCTTCTGTATCTACAAGAAATAGGACTAGGGTTGCCACCTTTCATTGTGGCTAAAACAGGACCAAGGCCACACCCCTCACAGCTCCGACAACCCCACCCATCTCCTTCCCTCTCCTTCCCACTTTTTGCCCATTCCGTGACATCACCATAATGTCAGATGAGGGAGAACTCCCTCTTTTTCTGTTTGCAATGCCTTCTTTCTGTCAATTTACTTTGCTTTTCTGTAAATCTGCCGATTTAGCATACTCCGATAGTCTGTTTCTTTTTTGAAACAGAATACCGGAGTTTATACAGTGTTTTCTGGATTACTGGACAATTGGTTTAATTTCCGGATAGTCCGGAAAAAATGGACAGGTAGCAACATTAAATAGGACAGGTGTATTCTTCACTATGACATTGACAAAGGGATCATCTTGATCAATTAATACCAAGGGAAATAACTGTAATTCCTGCTCATGGCTGTCCTAATGAGTTTGCTGCTACATTGGTGGCTGGCAAATAGTATTCCACACAGGAGAATTTCTATCAGGTTGTTGTGGTGTTTGAATATTTGGAAAGCTGTTTGTTGTCCAGCTAAAGACAATAATTTTCCAATGGCCAATCTGACCACAATTAAAACATGTATTTAATCATGGTGTACCCCATGGTGTCTGTGATGAATCAGGGGGATAATACTTTTGCTTATACTGTCCTGGGAGTTGCTGAAAGAATTGAACTCTACCTCTTTCCCACAATTTCTTCTTCCTTGTCCCCACCATTGGTAGGCAGTATTGAACTGCTGAAGTTGAATAGCCACTCATTTTTTCTTTTGGGGTCTATATTAGCAAATCGAAAAAACTTTTACGTGAATACCTAAATGTCAACACCTATAACGCAAACTGCAAAAATCCCGAACGCACCAAACAGTGAAAAATAAAATATTGAACTGTCATAGTCGGCCAGCCGCACCACCCGCTACATACTACCTACCCAAACAAAATAAATAAACCACATACATACACTAACCAAACCCTACTTTTAACCTAAAGTAAAGCACCAAAGCCCTACTTCTAACCCTACACTAAACCCCACATACACAACTAACTATGCACTATCCTTAACCCCCCCCTAACCCTAAGATCCGTAACTACTGCACACATCCCCTACAGATATACACCCAAAAAAATAAATAATACGCATACATACATTTAACAAAACCCTACTTCCAACACTACACTAAACCCCAGATACACAACTATCTATGTACTATCCTTAACCCCTCCCTAAAAAAATAAATAATACATATACATACAGTTAAATAAAACCTTACTTCTAACACTACACTAACTCTTACATACATTACCTATCTATTCACTTACCTTAATCCACATCCTAACCCTAAAGTCCTATCTATCACACACTTACAGTACGGAGCTATAATGCAGATGGGCCAACCATTACACTTTGACATTTAAATTTTTACTGTTTTGGATGTCCGGCGTTTCCGTATTTCGCACAATACATGTCGCTCTTTTCGTATTCGCGATTATGGTCTTTGATCTGGTAATAGGAACTCTTTCTTTTGTTCCTTTTCTTCCCTAAGGATATTGTCTACTACATATTGTGCCTGATTTACAATTTCATGAATGCCTAAACTTGGACAGTTCAAACAAACCTTTTTTAATCAGTTCTTGTATAGGTGGCAACAATCCCTCTACAAAAGCCATTGACAACCCACTGGCTGCCTGCTCTGTAGGCTCCGGATGTCCAGAGAAGGCTTCAAATGCATCTATCATGCATTGCAAATTTGCATAAATAGATTCATTTTCTCTTTGCACAATAGCTTTTATTCTTGCCCAGTTAGGGGTGGGGGCACACTCTGGTAATGGCTTTTAAGAGGCTATTTCTAGTAGCCCATCATCTGTGCATTTCATAGGGTTGCCAACTTTTCATGTCAAAAATTCAGGACGTACATGAAAGCAAAATGCGTGTAATTTTGGTACCCTCGTCCCCTCCCAAGCAGCCATTCCAGTCTCCCATTACTTGGCTATTTCTCCATTTCTTCCCAGTTGCCATAAACACTGTTCAAAACTCTCAGTGTGCATATTGTTTTCTGCTTTACTTCTACAATGATTACAGAGATTTGGATTTGATTTAAAACTTTTATTTCAAATTTTATAGCACATACAATGATAGACATTTGCTATAAAATTTGAAATAAAAGTTTTACACATACACTGATAGACATTTGTACTGCGGTGGTGGTGCTGCGGTAGTGTTGTCGCCTCACAGTAAGACGTTGTCCTGTTCGATTCTCAGCTAGAGCGTCTTCTGTGTGGAGACATGTGTGAATGGGCGTACCTTCATTGAAGGTTGTGTGTCAGGGCTGGCAACTCGGCACGTAAAAATCTACTGCCAATCATTAGCGGACCGGAGTTCCGCTGTGGCGACCCCTAACCGGGAAAAGTCGAAAGACTCAACAACACTGATAGACATTTGCTAAACAAAGTAATACAGTCTCACAATGAAAACAAATGTGGTATTAAATCTTTTCTGCCTTTGAAACTCACATTCGCTGAAACAGCATTAAAACCCACATTCAAAGACAATGCATCTGGCCAGTGGTGGATTAAGTTTACCTTTGGGCTGTTTTCAAATCATAGGCCCCTTGCACACATTTTTAGGACCATGCAAAAGTTCTTTGATTCACCTTCCTGATTGTAGTAAATTTTAATATATATAATAATCAAATTATATCCCTTGCATACTACAGCAGCACTTGTTAGAGCATGTTTTAAATGTATAGTTTTGAACATTTTTCCAGTAAGCAATTAAACAAAATTTATGAACCAATAATGACAAAACTGCCCACTTGAGAACATTTTAACCATAAAAGTCCACTCGAACTTCTGTCCTTACAATCCACTAATATCAGTCAATATGCACAGTCTCTGCAGAAGTAAAAGTCATCTGAATAATTTCACATTAAAGAGATCTGTAACTAATGAAATGGTTGCTGCTAGCAAACAACTTCATATTTTAGTATTTCATCTACAAATTCAATGCCTGCTGTCCTTGAAGAATAAATTGACTATATTACATTGAAAAATGATAAGCTGGTAATATTGCAATAAGGAATGGATGGCAAACTGAAAACAGGTTCATTAAGTCCCTAAGAAATATTGAAGTCTGTAGAAGGGCTTGGTGGTTTAGATAAAAGATAATCCTCCATCCTGGAGAAAATCTTGTTTAGCTACACTCTGAAATTCAACTCTGAGAAGCACAGTACTCACATGATTTAGTTTATTGCAAACAAAACAAAGCAAACAAAATAATTAAGTACAACAACCTAGCAGGATTCAACAGAATACATATAATGCAATTCTTCTTTCGTTCCATTTGTGTTAGTTTCCATAAAATGCCCCAAATACCAAGGGTCTTTGCCAGCTGTTGTCACAAAGTAATTCAAAAAAGCCTATGCTAGAGATGAATATTTTTCAGTGCTGAGTATTTACACTACAACAGTTTCTGGTTCGGTATCAGTGATGAAAAATAGCTTATTTTGGTGTGCTGTGCTTCCCTCCTAATGCAGGAAGGAATGTATTTCTAGATTTCTTAATAAACACCCAGAAAGGGAGATATCTAATGTAAACAATGTGCCAACTGAAATCTTAACAATAATCCCTTCACCTTGAAAAGCAAATAACAGACTGAAGGCAAATGTATATATTAGCCATTTGTACAGCTTCCTAAATGCTAGAAATCTGTGTAATGATGAAGTCATTAGCCAGGCAGTTAGTTAGCTTTTATCAGTTCACATAAGAATGAACAGACGTTTGACCAGGTAAAGAAATATGCTGAACTCTAGTTTAATGCAGTCTAGGCAATGACAGCATCATTGAAAAAAATGAATAGAGTGACACTATGCCTGGGTACTGCTTCATATTTATAGAACAATGCCACTGTGCCAAGTACTGAGCAGTTCTGCACTTTTCAGCTTAACCTGCCCCTTGGGGAAAAAATAGCCATCTGTATAATGGATGTTAGTACAGGTTTGAAGGGGTTAAGAGGTGAAACTCTGTCTTCAAGAGCTAAACCCAAGTTAAAGTGTATATATGTATATATATATATATATATATATATATATATATATGTATATATCGAGAGAGAGAGAGAGAATCAGAGCACTTGAAGTGAACTAAGTCTGATATTTAATGATTAATTGCTGGTGTTTCTACCAACATATACATTTTGTTAGACCACAGAAAGTCCAGAGCTGCAACAATGGCTTCTTAGTATATTTAGACCATATTTTTCATCCCATTGTGTCAGATCTGGAACATCGGGCCTACTCAAGAAAGTGACATGAAGGGGAAAAACCCGGGTGGCCACATAGAAATGCACACAAATGCAGACATGGTAACCACAGTATATGATGTCTGCATGTGAATTAGTCTGCTGAGTTAGCAAGTTGTCCCACCAGGGGCTCCAATATCCTAGACCTGGTCATTACCAATATGGGAGATAGATGCTTCACACCAGTGGTCACCCCCTCATAGGTCAGGTCTGACCATAAGCAAATCACCCTTGACATCCACATCCTACCCCCAACCCCAGTAAGGAAACCTCCTTAAAAAACTTCTCCAAAGCCAACTTCATGCTACTGAAGTCAGAAGTGACAAACTTCATGACACCCATGCAGATGGGATCTGAAAGTTCAAATGCAGAATCCTACACTAAGGCACTGTATGAGCACATCCACTCATGCATGAATTGTGCCATCCCAAATAGAACCAAGATACTCTCCTCCAAAAAAGGAAGCCAATCTGGTGGTCCCCTGCTATAAACAAACTATGCAACAGAAGGAAGAAACTGTTGCAAAAAAGAGGAAAATCCCAGGATGCAAAAAACTCCCTCACCAGCCTCAGTAAAAAGCTGAGATCCCTTATAAAATCCTCAAAAGTTAGTTACGAAAATAAAATTGCCAAAGATTCCAAAGACAACCACAAGGCATTCTATAGTTATGTCAAGAATCTAAATGGCAATGCTCAGATCTGCCCTGAGCTTCAACAGAATGGCATTAAATATACTGATCCCAAGGATATTGCTAATATCCTGGCAAATCGATTTAGTGTCAACTTCACCCCTCTGTCACCCCCTAAAGGGCCCATCTCAATACCAAAAGATTGCCAAATTCTGGTAATCATGGCCATACAGGTAGAAACCGCACTCTCCAAAGTTAAAAATACAGCATCCATGGGACCAGATGACATCCCAGGCTGTGTACTACATGAACTACAAAATGAACTGGCACCTCACCTAAGTGTCATGTTTAATCATAGCCTCACCTCAGGCTTCATGCCCACTGAGTAGCGCACAGCTACAGTTATCCCACTCCACAAGGGGGGATCCACCTTGGATCCTGGGAACTACCGTCCCATCAGTCTGACGTGCCTGATCTGCAAGGGCATGGAATGCATTATCATGGAACTTATAAACAAAGACATTGGCAACCTTCAAACACTGGACCTCACCCAGTTTGGGTTTGTGAAGGGCTGACCTTGTCTCCTGTACCTGATTGACTTATTTGAATCAGTCTCCAGAGCTGTGGACAAGGGTAAGGCGGTCCACACAGCCTATCTGGACCTCGCCAAGGCCTTCAACACCATCCCCCACTCTGGAATCATAGATAAACTTACTAAACTGGGCATAAATCCCTATGTCACTCGATGGGTTGCCAACTGGCTTACTGACAGAACCCAGACTGTAAAAGTAGCCAACTCCAAATCCAGCTCCAGACAAGTGACAAGTGGAGTACCTCAGGGTTCAGTCCTGGGACCACTCTTGTTTGGCATCTACTTCTCTGAAGTACAGGCCAACACTAAGGGACTCTGGCTATTGAATCCCCAAATGATGTGGATATTCTATAAAAGGGCCTTACAGAAACAGATGCCTGATGCCAGAGCAATGGACTCAAGCTTAATGCCAAGAAATGTATAGTTATCCCCTTTGGAAAAAAACATGTACCCATGAATTACCACATAGGTGGCAGGACACTAAACATTGAATGTGTGATGAGAGACTTAGGGGCACAGGTGGACAGTGATCTCACCTTCGATAACCACATCACCAGAACAGTCAGGAAATCCTTCTATGTGGCACACACCTCATCACTAAGGGCTTTTTATCCATAAAAAAGGAGGTCATTGTCCCACTGTACTCATCCCTCACTAGACTCATTATAGAGTATAATGCCCCATTTGGTATGTACCTCACAAGACATCTGCAACAGCTGGAAAGGCCTCAGAAATACCTCACTAAAAGAATCACAGGCCTAAAGCAGATGCCATATGCTGACCATCTAAAAAAACTCCAGCTATACTCTGTGGCATATCGTCTACTCAGAGGCGATCTCTGCTTAACATACAAAGCCATGTCAAACCCTGAGCTGTTGGACATGCTCCACTTAAAGAAATCCCAATCCCTCAGAGCCACACGCTCCAGGGATCTAAACCTTGTCATCACAATGAACAAAACATGCTGGAGGGATAGGTTCCTGACCCAGAGACTCCTCATACTCTGGAATAGACTGCCCATACATGTCAAGCAGAGCGCCTCCTTGGCCCTCTTCAAAAGGAACAATGATGATTGGATGGGAGATAAGAAATTCACTCCGGGGATCATGCCAGTCGCCCTGCTAGACAGGGGTCCAGAGGAGTAAATATTGTGGGAAGAAATATCCAAGGAATTGTTATGGCTAGGCTTGTATATGCCCCAGGGCCGATAGCCTAGTACCAACCTATGAACCTATGAACCTAAGATACACAGGTCAGTAAACTGGTCTGAGAATCCTTTTCAGCCATGCCCCAGGCTAGATAAGCAGGTACAAATGAATGTCGGCAGCTATATTACATACAGTGCATT
Organism: Protopterus annectens; assembly: GCF_019279795.1. Classification (NCBI taxonomy): domain Eukaryota; kingdom Metazoa; phylum Chordata; order Ceratodontiformes; family Protopteridae; genus Protopterus; species Protopterus annectens. The sequence goes on from NC_056741.1 coordinate 467,249,744, forward strand.
TACATCTGGTTAACATGCACAGAAATAAACCTTATAACTAACGTATAGAGCTATATAAGCAACAAGATACAATAACTAAATTATGTACATTTATGGAAAAAAATATTTACAGTGTCATATGATAGCAGGGGAATCACAAGTGAGTTATGTAGTCAGCTTTGCCCCCCTGTACCACTTTAGTAATGGGTGCTAACCTCATAATGCTACTCCTTTCTTCAACCATAACCCTTCACCTTACCTTCATTAAATCTATCCCGTAACACTGCCACTACACAAGATACACTTGGACACACAAACAATGCCTTTTCTTATCCCCTAACCTAACCTCAATGCTAACCCTAAAATACACAAACTCGCACACAAATATATAACACTTATCCTTTACTCATGCCTGATCCTAACCCTACCTCACTTAGGCATGCAGAAACACTCTCCCCTTCAATCTCACTTTCCCACATCGGCATTACACAGTATCAACATTTCCACTGCGTGGCCATCCATACCATTGACATTAAACCACACCCCCTGTGTTTGTTGAAGAAATGGCATTCAACAAAAACATGGGGAACCCATATATATATATATATATATATATATATATATATATATATATATATATATATATATCTATATATATATATATATATATATATATATATATATATATATATATATATATATATATATATATATATATATATATAAATGTGTAGTTAGTTGTGGACTGTGTTTAGCTAGGGCATTACTAAATATAAAATGCTGAACACAATGTGCAGATAGCTGCATAAACAACATTGTCTGAATTGCAGTCAAAATAATATATGTATTTTAAATTAAATTTAATTTGTTAAGTATATATAAGGCACCTGTAAGAATATTCTTACAGGCAAGCATTCACAAAGTAAACATCCTTTATTACTGTGAATGATATATATATATATATATATATATATATATATATATATATATATATATATATATATATGTGTGTGTGTGTGTGGATCACTACTACACACACACACACACACACACACACACACACACACACACACACACGGGTCTACCTCATAACATTGAAATTTCATAACACTGAATTTCATAACACTGAGAGCATAACATTCCCCCAGATTCTCTATGCCCTGCACGGCGTGCATGATTAATGCAAGAGCTCTGACAGGAAATATGTCTGCCGTGCGATCCAGGAACAGCCTGCAGGGGCGTGCATGAGAGCTCCTGCACAAATCATGTACAGACTAAGTCCTGGTATGCAAATCACCTAATTTGCAGGAGAAATGCATGCAAATGAAGTGATTTTGCAATCCAGGAAGCTTGCAATAGTCCGTGCAAGACTAGTGCTATCTGCAGAAATGTACTTGGTTAGTAACCGAGTACATTTCTACAAAATCTGAAACGGAGCTATGACAGCTCTAAATAAAGGATGCATATCATTGAGGAAGCATGCCAATGGTCAAGTATAAGGCCATTGGCATTGGAAATTGTTTCAAAAATAAAAAAAAATCTACTTTTTATTTAGCCAATCTCGGCTGTTTAAGCGTAGGGCAGTGGCGCGCAAATGGGATCGGGGAGAAAATAATAAAATAAACCTAAAATAAGCAGTCTAACTAAATTCAGTATTCTGCCATGCAAGTAAATGGCAGGCAGAAGACAACCTGGCCAGTGAGTAGTGGTTGCTAAGAGGGGAGGCTCAGTGTGAGACATGTAACTATGCATTATCAGGCAATCCTATGCAAATGAGGGGAAGGATAGTGAATCCCAGTTTTCCCCAGCATGTGAGGCAGATCCCAACAGTGTAAGAGTATGAATAGCTGGGTGCAAGACTAGGATATAGGTGACATCATGGGGGTGTGTCAGGCATACTGTAAGCAGATTGGAGCCCTGTGGCTCGGGATTGATCCTAGCTTAGCACAGCTAAGCTAGGGGTGTGTCTAAACCTGCCTAGCACTCTTTACAAAGCCTAACTGGGTGTGCGTGCCACGCACCAGGTTTTAAAGGAAAAAAAAAAGTAAACCATGAAATAGCAGCTCTGTGCACATTTGAGCACTACGTTTGTGCGGCGCTCCCCCAGGCTTAAACAGGAAGGCAATGGGAAAGGAAAACAGCAGTAGGAAGGTAACCAAGGAGAACTATCTTAGCTGGCAGGTGAAATGTATCAGAATCAGCCAATTACACAGGCAGCAGACCAGCCCAGCCCAGCACGCCACTATAAACTATGCAAATACCTTTCCCCCTTGTTTTTTCCCAAAAACTCTGCACCACTGGTGTATACAAGTGAGGAAACTTTACAAAACGAAAGCAAAACAAAAAATGTTAGGGGCTGCTTTTGCTGTCATAAACCAGCATGTGCAAGAGGCTGAGGGTGGTGAGGATGTGAATGCTGCCGACCAACCCACAATGGGGAGACGGAGAAGAGTGTACAGACCCAGGGTAACCTACCAAGGGCTACATGAGCTGGAGATAGTGGAGTGCTATAGGGTGGACAGGGACCTCCTACAGCAAATTGTTGAGCTGTGCTGGCCACGCCTCACACACAGAACTAACAGAGGGGAACCCATCTCAGTGGATACCAAGGTATGTGTAGGCCTAAGAATACTAGCTACAGGTACCTTCCAAAGACCAGCTGGGGATATGATGGGGATTTCACAGGCATCAGCATCCAGGGTACTCCACCAGTTCCTGGATGCCATGTCAGCACATGTCGGTGAGCACATATAGATCCCCAACACCTGTGAGGCATTGGCCAGCAATATGCGTCTCTTCCACCAAATAGCAGAATACCCTGATGTAGTGGGTGCAATAGACTGCATGCACATATGCATCAAAGCACCACCCGATCAGTGGGGTAGGGTCTACATCAACCGCAAGGGCTTCCCTTCCATCAACTGCCAGGTCATGTGCAATGCCCAGGGCATAATAATGAATGGGTGTGCTAGCTGCCCTGGAAGCTATCACAATTCCCACATCTGGCATCTGATGCAGTTGTACCAGAGATTTGCCAATGGGAGCATCCCACACGGTCACCTAGTGGGGGATGCTGGATACGCGCTGGAGCCGTGGCTGATGACACCCATCAGAAATGCACACACACCCGAGCAAGAACTCCATAATGAGGCACACGCACAAACAAGAATCTTAATAGAGCATGTGTTTGGGATGTTAAAGTCATGGTTCTGGTGCCTGGACACTTCTGGTGAAGCCTTGCAGTACTCACCAACTACATGTACCCAAATTTTCCTTGTATGTGCCATGCTACACAATACGATCCTGCGGAAACAGCTGCAGCAGGGAACAGCATGGGGCAGGGCCACACAGTCCCCCACCATTGCCAAGGTCTGCACAGGCACAGAGTGACTCAGAGGAGGAACAACCTGAGCCTGCCCCAGTAGGCAGAAGGAGGCATGCCCAGTATGCCCTGGCCTTGGCAAAGAGGCAACGCATAGCACATGCACTGACATGGTAGGGACCCGGGGAATGACACCTCTCTCTGACTTGCACATACAGTAAAAGGGATGTCAAACATGACACTACTTGTGCTCAACCATGTTTAGGGAGTGTAATATGTGCATCCTACATAGGCAGCTCTGCAGCACCACCCTCAATACTGGGACACCCACAAGGTAAGTGACTCACACATGCCAGTCGGGGGGGGGGTCACATACCCAACAACATTCACAGCCAGCAGGACAGGTGTAGACAAACACAAACAAATGCTGTATTATGGCCTCTGAATGAGGCCTATGGGTAACCCCCCCCAAGGCCTACACAGGCAGACTGCAGCAGGCCAGGCAGTTGGATGTCAGTTGTGAAGGCTAGGAAGTCAGAAACTAATATGTAGGTAGTTAAAAGCTAAGATCTGTAGTACACTGGTATACCTCTAGCCAGCACAATAGATAAGACTACAGACTGAAATGGAGTACCCAACATACCAGTACAGTCCTAGCAAATGTGTACAAGTGTCAGGTGTGTCCCCCATCCTATGTAGATTTATAGTAACAGTCAGGTATGCCCCCCACTCCTGTGTAGAACTGTAGAAATAGTCAGGTGTGCCCCCCCATCCTACATACAAATATTGTAACAGTCAGGTGTGCCCCCCCCCAAACCTGTGTAGAAATGTAGAAACAGTCAGGTGTCCAACCCTCCACTATGCAGAAATGTAGCAACAGTCAATGCAAATTGACAGATGGATACCCTGCAGACACATCATGCTACCTGTCGGTGTACAACGTAAAGGTCAGCACCGCAGTACAAACTACCTAGACTTGATCCACACATGCAATACAGATGGCCATACTGGGCATGCTCACATACTTAGAGAAATGAAGGCAATGTCAGTCAACAACATACTGAAAGGTCATACTGGGCATGCTCACACACTTAAACACATGAAGGCCATGTCTGCAAACACCAGTGGACCAGACATATCTGGCAGTCGCAGTTCTTAGTGCAGACACATGTCAGTATGCACCACTCCTGCCTTGTACACACAGTGGATAGGAATACAGAAATATATGTTAGGACAACACACTATAATTAGCCAAAGGAAGATGGACATAGATGTGTGGAAGAGGGTGACTGTGACAAGGAGCCATCCAGCCCTGTCCCACCCAGCACACAGCCAAAGGGCCCCAAACACATGAGGTGCAGATGTCACCCACTGCAGATAATAGCCACCAGTATCTGTCAGCATTACAGACTATGTGGTGCATGTGCCAGCTGTGCAACCTGACTGTACAAGAAAGTAGTCATGTAGTAGCTGTAAACACATACCTGTGACATATGACCCCATGTGTGCCCATATGTGGTGTGTCTACCCCTAGATGAATGGGTTCTGGCCCATGCACACACACTGCCCTCCACATAGCCCTACTATGACAAGCCTGCTGAGGTTATCCAATGTGAAATACATCCTTGGGAGAACAGTAGCCCAGTAATCTCTGTGGTGTGTCCCATAACTGTGTACTGCTAGACTGTGATAAACTAGTTAGGTAGGAGTTCAAACCCTAGAATTGGCAACTGTGTGTGTTTGTGTGCATGTCTGACTGTGTAGAGAGCAATGCTTTTTAGGCTACTCACACTCCTTACAATTCATATACTCAACTTTGCCAGGGCTGCTGATGTCACCAACCTAGGAATACACCTCTGGGAAAGTTGCAGTCCAGTAATCTCCGTAGCGTGTCCTGTAATTGTATACTGCTGTAGTGTAATAAAGTAGTTAGGCAAGTGTTCTAACCCCAGACATGGCAATTGTGTGTGTGTGTTTGTGTGTGTGTCTGTCTGTTTCTGATTGTGTAAAAAGCAATTCATATACTCAACCTTGCCAAGGCTACTGATGTCACCAACCTAGAAATACACCTCTGGGAAGATTGTAGCCCAGTAATGTCTGTAGTGCATCTTGTAACTGCATACTGCTATAGTGTGATAAAGTAGTTAGGTAGATATTCAAACCCCAGACATGGCAATTGTGTGTGTTTCTGACTGTGTAGAGAGCTATGCTTTTTAGGCTACTCACACTCCTTACAATTCATATATTCAACTTTGCCAAGGCTGCTGATGTCACCAACCTAGAAATACACCTCTGGGAAGGTTGTAGCCCAGTAATCTCTGTATTGCGTCCGGTAACTGCGTACAGCTAGAGTGTGGCAGTTCTGGATGTTTGTGTGTGTTCCAATGTCTGTGTATGGAGCAATGCCTTATAGGCTAGTCACATGCAGTACATTTCAAATGCAGTACTTTGGTAATCCTGCTGATGTCATCCATTATGAAATACATCTTTGGGGAAGGAGTTCTGTAGTAATCCCCTTGGTGAGACCTATAACAGCTCCATGCTGTAGTGTGATATTGACCTTGGTCAGGGTTTCTATACCTTCACGACGGTAATGGATGTTTTGTGTGTGTCTCACTGTCTGTGTATGGAGCAATGCATTTTAGGCTACTCACTCGCAGTACATTTGAAATGCCCTACTTTGGTAATCCTGCTGATGTCATCCATTGTGAAATACACCTTTGCAGAAGGCATACTCTAGTAATCCCTGTGGTGCATCCTGTAACAGCTCTGTGCTGTAGTGTGATATAGACCTTACTCACTGGTTTTATAACCACACATGCCAGTTGTGGATGTTTTGTGTGTGTCTCACTGTCTGTTTAGGGACCAATGCATTTTAGGCTACTCACTTGCCGTACATGTAAAATGCCCTACTTTGGTAATTCTGCCGATGTCATCCATTGTGAAATACACCTTTGGGGAAGGAATACTCCCGGTAATGTCTGTGGCATGCACTGTAACGGCGTAGTGCTGTACTGTAATAAACTAGTGATGTAGGGGTCCTACTACAAGATATGACAGGTGTGTGTGGGTGGGTGTTTGCAACTCATATCCTGTGTAATGGTGGATGTGGCCAATGTGGTGTGGGTTTTGCATATTTCTTATATGGTGGCCCTACTATATATCACAATGTCAACTGTACTGGGATAACAGATGTAAAATAGCTGAGAGGCTGGGGTGCAAAGCCATACCCATACATGTGACATCAAGGCCATGCGATGACAGTTAGCAACCCCAGTATTACCCAGACCACACTCTCTACCCATGTGTCATACACACACATGCCTAGGCAACAGCCAATATGTGGGAAGTACACTGCATATTGGCCACTGATAGTGACTATGGAGTGATAGCAGTGGGCTACAGGGAGCATGTTACCCTGCCCATCTGTCCAATATGCACATACATGCAGACAGTGCACCTTCCTCGTGTTTCCCAATGGACAGCTGCAACACATTGGTGCCTTCACATGTGACCCACAATGGACATACCTTGCCTGACAACATGGCCTGTATGGACAGATGCCACTGACACCAGGGAATGCTGTTAGCATGCTATCAGTGTAGGTGCTGGGTAAACCTGCTGCCCACTACCAGTTCCTGCCACAGATGGGCAAGACTGGCACATCTGATGATAATCCGTGTTCATAACATGGGCCAGACACCCCAGGTACAGTTCCACATGTCACTGTACATGCATGTGGGAGGTGTGCACATCCTAGACACCATCCATGTCATGGACTAAGGAACACATACATGGCAGGCAATGCACAGCATTGGCCACACACAATAGTCACCCAGGTGACTGGATGGGGGATACAATACCCACCTGTGTGGGCAAATGCAGAAACTACAGCCCTGAGCCACAATGCAGACTATTGTCATGTGGCCTGATGCCAAAGTACACCCATCACCTACCCTTGTATAGCCTACTGGCACAGTTGACCACCACACACCCATGCAGACATGCACCCATGCATGTCAGTACTGGCACCCAGTGTGTTTGTGTGTGTGTTGTATGGTGCGTATGGCCACATCCACACTCACTACAACCCCCATGGGCATACTAAAGCATGCTGTTCAGTGTCTGACACCTCCTCATAATCTTTGCCCTTACGACCTCCGTATGACCCATGTGGGGCATGCGATACCTGCACAGTGATGTGTTATGGCAATCCCACTGCAGATGAGTTGTACTCCTGGCCCTGCCAAGTGTTTCAATGTGTGTGCATCCCTGTGAGACTGCGACTGTGTTGACGCTGGCACCAGTTCATGCAGACAGGCACGTGTACATTACTTACCTTATATGTACCATATCCCTGTTGCAGATGTCACTCACCATCACATATATGTTCTGACTGCTCCACACCAGGTAATCCATGTGGTGCATCCAATGACTGCATCTAACTGTGATAGCGCTACATAGTTGTCGGGGGTTTGATACCCTGTGATGGTAGGTGTGTGACACAAACATGGTACAGTTTTACTCTCCCATCCCTCCCTGACAGGTATTTGCCTCATTCTGCCTCTCACACCCCCTCTCTGGTGGATGTGGAGACCCTCACCTGCTATGCTTAGGCAGCAGCATGTGTAATTTAAGTGATGCTCATGATCAGCTGATGGCCTCTGCATGAATTGCAACCCTCCCTTAGCTGATTGCATGTGGAACAGCTGTGGTAACATTCCCATAGCCAGTTGCAGGGAAACACACTCCAATATCTAGGAACATCATGGTGGTGTTGGCCCTTTTCATTCACTGTGAGCAGGAACTAGATCTGTTGTTTGGCAAACAGCATCTCAGATGGATTGGGATTTACCTCTAACAATATACACTGTGGAAAGAGGGCAACAAACAGGAGGGGGATGTGCCTGACCTGACTACAGACTGTAAGTGCTGCTATACTGCATTTGGAGTAATGTTGGTTTAACAGTGTTTGTTTGGATATGGCTGTCTTACATGTTGCAATACCTGCCATGTCAGTTCCATGTTTATGAGGAATCCCCATCTGCAGGGTCATCTGCAGACTGGCCAGTGTTGTGCCTTTGGTTTCATGTGTTAGCCACGGAGAATCTATCTGTGGACTGCAGAAGGTAGTGTGTGGATTGCAGTCTGTAGATGGTGAAGGCCGTGACAGTTACTGACTTAATATCCCTCATAGGACATATGTTGCAACAAACCCTGGTACAACAGTAAATGTATGAGGATATCACAGCAACATGTCAATATTGGCCCTGTGTATGTGCTGCCAGCCACACCTCTGTCAACCTTTGTACATATGTCATGCATGAAGTGGTGCATATGTGCCATACACCATAATTAGTGTCACCATATCTGATAACACGCCAGTGATATATCAGACTGCTACACATGTTATGTACAGTAGGTGTTATGTTTCATGAAATAACCTGGACATTCTGTGGATGATTGTACAGTACTGAGGTCTGTGTACTTATGGTGAATGTCGGCAGTGTGTGTATTGTTAATATGTACTTTAGCCTGTGTACAGACTGTGGTAGATGTCATTGTTCTAGCTCCTCTCCTATCTGATGTTACATGCTGCCCCACTGCATGATACCGCATACATGTTCGTACGGCCATACACACACATGTCCCATACACAGGCAGCTATCAGACCAAACTGTGTAGCAGCCCAGTATATGTAGGATCATTCTGTGAGTGGCACATATGAGGATGGTGTAGAACAGATAGTCCATATACTGGAATATTATGCTAGCATACCATATGAGGCTGTGGCTGTGTTCACATTGGTTGTGGTTATGCACTTTCACACAGGTGTATCTTACCCTGTGCTGTGACATGCCTGTGGAGCCTGCTATATATGTAGGTACATGTGCATTCCCCCATAGGGGTTGTAGGCCAGTGTTGAGCCAGTCCGCCTGTAGCCTGCACAGTGCATTGTTACATGCCTAGCAGCTTAGTGTACTTACCCAGTGAGATGTCATGTGCAGATACTTGCCAGATGTACTGCTGCCGTGCCTCCCTTAAAAGTCATGTACGACAGACAGAGCAGTGGGATGCTGTACAGATGTATGTCAACATCTAGTGTGTAGTATGTAGCCATGGCACCCATGTACCAGCAGTCATTATGTATCAGGCCAGACAGCAGTGTGTGAATGCATAACCCCTGGTGGCAAATGTATACCAGTCATTATGTGTTATACCCATCTACACGGCTATCTACATCCTTATTGGCAGGCATGTTACACATGTTGTGCACTAAGGGCTTATGTATACACCTCTGGACTGTACAGGGTGTGTCAGAATTTCTACATATATTGGCCAATATCTCTGCTGCAGTTGACAGGGACATTACATGCTAGCAGCGGTACATTACAATGATTTCCTTAGGATGTCTGTCAGTAGACAATGGCACACATGTTAGAAGCAGATGTGACCTTCCACACACACCTTGTCTGTGAAGACAATCCCAATGACAGTAGCAATAGTGTACTAATATTCCTGCTATACATACCTGACATCGCCTTGCACTATGACTTTGGGATTATAAGGGCTGGGTTAGGTCTGTACTCCATGTCCAGGACATATGGTGGAAATATATGCACTTATACTTATCCAGATAACCATATATATATGATTACACATGTGTAGTACTCCCAATTACCACTGTCATGGCAACCACCCACTATAAATCCCTACATCATGTGGGTGTGGTCCCTTTACATTTCCTGTGTGATGGACATCCTACCTGTGTGTGGGCATCAGTATTACAGACAGCAGGTAGCACTACCTCTTACAGGAGAGCCTGCACACTCAGGGCAGCTACATATCCATAGGATTTCAGAAACTGCAGACAGAGTATGAGTAGAGTTGTGTTATGCTTTGTATAGCACTGGTGTTACATGGTGTATGTGTACAAACAACTATACCTAGGAATGCAGTCTGTCTGCATAGCTCTCAACTGTGAGCCTATCCTCTTGGTGGCCAGAGGTGTGCCTATCATGTGTTGTCTGTCCACCACACAGGTCCTGTGTCAGATATGTCACTGGCAGTGTGTGTGTGTGTGTGTGTGTGTGTGTGTGTGTGTGTGTGTGTGTGTGTGTGTGTGTGTGTGCGTGTGTGTTGAGTGCTATCAGTACATGGCTACATCCATTTCTTTTTCTGACCTCAGTACCCTGACTAAGGGTATGTTGCAGACTATCCTGTAACACCAGCAGCCTGCTTAGTGTATGGCAACAGTTCTCCACATGTGTGCCTGTGTCCCAGCCTGGGTTCACCACCAACATATCAGGCTTTGCACATATGACATGCTGTAGGCAGTTGTTCCATAGTGGGCTGTGATTACATCACACTGCCATTGCTGCCAGCAGTCCACGTCTGATGTATCCTCCACACATACAGTGTGCCCGGGTCCATATATGTATGGGCATCACCGAAACAATACATGTGTGCTCTTATGCACTCCAGAAGCTAGTGTATGTAACAGTGGCATATGGCCCTGTATTAATGAGTTGGGGGAGCACCATAAATGACCTAGGCTGTTAAAATATGTGGGGGTATCAAGGGTGAGCTGCCTTAAGGTATCTGGATGTACAGTACTGTATACTTCACCTATATTTACATTACTTACATATCCTGGGTTAATGCAAGCCTACCGCCTCCTGCCATACAGACTATTCTGTTTGTCAGTGTGCATGTGATGGTGTTAGTTATGCCTTATTATGTAACAGTTACAATCCATTTGATTACATGATGTCTTTACCACCTACTTATGGTGTACAGAGTGTAGATAGAGGCTGCTGAACTATACATCTGCATTACATACTGTTGATCGCTTGGTATCCTGTGACACAGTCTGTCCTCACTATTGTACAAATCAAAGGGCTTGGCCTGGACAGCAACAGTTGTGAACCTTTCCAGACTACTGTAGTAGTATAACTGTTACACAGTTGCATTCCTCTGTGTATATGGATGTCATTGTCTGAACAGCTATATGACATGGCATATAGAACTGTAATAGTACATAATGAAAGGTATTACATTTCTGCAGACCTGTGTGTGGTGTTTTCCCTATGACCTCTCTGTGGGTATATGTTGCAGGCAATGAATATCATTTGTATGGGTGGCCCAAGCAGTGTCCAGTTGTTCAGGTGTTAACTGTAGACATAGTGGTTGTTCCATATTGTGTGAACCTTCTACATATGTATCGTACTGTATATATATCTGCATGTGTATGTGTACTCACATGTATATACATATATATGTATACATATTTATCTATATATATATATATATATATATATATATATATATATATATATATATATATATATACATATATTGATATATATATATATATATATATATATATATATATATATATATATATATATATATATATATATATATATATATATATATATATATATATATATATATATATATATATATATATATATAAATATATATATATATATATATATATATACATATACGTATATGTACATATGTATATATGTATCTGCATATCTGTGTATCCGTATCCTGGGGATGTTGATGGCTTCCACAGTTTACATTTCCTATGGGAGGCAGACTGTACTGCATGATATGTCACCAATACCAGCCTGACATCATACAGGTGGCATGTAGTACTGTTAAAATCTCGTGCCCATGTCATGTCAGGTCCTAGTTATGGGTTCTGCAACACTTGGTAGTGTATCGCAGGGTGGACATGTATGGCTGTGAAAGCAAGACCTATTTGTAGAAGATGTTTAGTGTGTGTAGGGCCTCCCAACACCGTTAACAGTGCATGTGGACATATATGTGTTTGTTACTCTGCCATTGTTATCTACAGATGTATGGCCATATATACTGATATAGTAATACATATCTGCTTACATATTAATAACTATATCCGTATATACCTACATAGATGTATATCTGCATACACATATGTAACTTGCTGTGTATATGTAGACATATAGGTGTAGACACATATATGTGTCGATGTAGGCATTTGCATGTATATATGCTCATATATATTTATATAAATGCATAGAGATTTAGAAATTTTATATATATATATATATATATATATATATATATATATATATATATATATATACATATTTAGATATGTTGTATCTGTTTACAGATTAATATATTTCCACACATACATCTAGATGATGGTATACATTCTCTGTACTGTTGCATTACTGGAATGGATGATATGTTTGGGAAAACATCAATATTACATATGTCTGACATGGGTTAGTGGTAAATCACTTTGTGTATGGTTTGCAGGGTCCTTGGTTTGAACCTTGCAGGAGCTGTTTGTTTTGTTGCTGGGCAGAACACAGCCCATTAGATACAGACAGCTTAAGGCATTTTTTAGCAGTTGGAAGTGGGTCTGTGCTGCTCTAAGCACTGCCTACACAGGTTAAGCAATATAGAAGCTAGCTGAGTGTAAGAAACTGTAACCGAAAGTTAGCAGTGCTTAACTCTGTGCAAACCTGTGCAAACCCTCTTACAACTGCTTTAATCTCTCTGTATCCAATGGCTCGTGTTCTGTCCAGCAACAAAATGAACAGCTCCTGCAAGGCTCAAAACAAGGACCTGGCACACCACACACAAAGTGATTTAACACTAAGCCATGGCAGATATGCGTAATCATGATGTTTTCACATACATATCATCCAGCCAAGGTATTCAACACTATGGGGAATGTATTCCACCATGTAGATGTATGTATGTGTGTGTATATATATTTATATTTAAATGGATATAACATATCTATATATGTAGATATAGAAATATATATATATATATATATATATATATATATATATATATATATATGCCAATATATACATATATACATAGATATATATATATATATATATATATATATATATATATATATATATATATATATATATATATATATATATATATATATATATATATATATATATATATATATATATATATATATATATATATATATATATATATATATATATATATATATATGTATATAAGCATATATATGGTTCATCTTTCAAAGGGAGAAAATCATGTTTCCTAAAAGCTGAAAGGTCGAAAGTAAGTTTTCAACATTGCACAATCTTGGAATAAATGCATTGAATGTGCAATGAGCGAAAGTCACTATGCATTTGCTCATTGCAGATTATGCATTTTGGGTGCGGATGGCACTATAGTGGGGATGGGGAAAATGTCCCTTTCCCCACTGCAGTGTGAACTTGGAGTTAGAATATTAAAGTAGGGGGTTGTGGGGGGCATAGGGGGCCTTGGCCCCTGCATTACAATATGTATTCCAACTTGTAGTTCGAAAATCAGTGAAGCTGCTTTTCGATTTCTTGAGTTTTGAACTTCGTTGCAATTAGAAATGATGGATTTGTCCTTTCGGTTCACAGAAAGGGCCGTTCGGATAAATGATTGTCTCTCTTTCAAAGGTAAACACATATATAGCTATATAGGTATATATGGACATACATCTGTAGATGAAATTGGGAATATAACCAAAACAGATATGTCCACATGCACCATTGATGAGTCTGAGAGATCCAAACAACATATGTCTGGCACAGATAGGTATTCCTCCAACAGCCAAACACGTCTGGCCTGCAATACACTAGCAACCTTAGAAGATACCATAACCAGGACCCTACATGTCAACGGCAGTACATGTTAACAGTACTCCATCCCACCTGTAGCATGTCAGGCTGGTATTACTAACATATCATGCAGTACAGTCAAGTGAAGTATCATGCTAGGGGGAACCCCCTGGGCAGGCACAGTAAGTAGCTGCAATCCCTTATACGATCCAGCAGGCCTACACCTGACAATGGATTCACCAATATTGGCAAGGACAACCACAAGTCTACCATGTCAGCTGGGAACTGTCACCCAGTAGACTGATGAGCCTGGTCTGCAGGGACGTGGAACACATCAACAATGAAGCCATGGCCAATATCACTGGTAATCTTAACACTTGGGACCCTGCCAGTGTTGGACTTGTCAAAGGCAGATAATACAACCTGAACCTGGTATTCCTCCTTGACGCAATCATGACAGGTGTAGATGAGGGTTAGGAGGGGCACACAGCCTATGTAGATCATAGCAGGCTTTTGTACACCATCCCACATGTAGGAAGGTGTGTAGATGTTAAGGGATCTACCTCCGTTCACAGAATATGTTTCCCCCAGGACTGCTTGGCGATTGCCAACATTCCACAGGTGCCATCCAATGGACATACAGTCCTTCACAGGTCATAGATGTGCTAATGCCCTCCTCTACACTGTAGAGGTGTGCAGTCATACTGGGGTTGCTATAACTCACTGGGTGTGGCTGTTGTGGACACATCCACCATTATTGCAGTTACTGTTGCATCTGTCCCCCCACATAGCTGTCTGTAATACTGTACAGTGTATGCTATCAGGTTGGTTAGTTGTTGTTTACACCATTCACAGTAGTAGAGTACCTCACACCCTCCTAAGGGTAGAGCTATGCCACCGGCATTGGCACACCCATGTTACTGAGGTGAGGATCGCAGTAGAGTGGGGAAAGGGACATACACCCTGCTGTTAGCATGTTCTATGTCATCCAAATAGCAGACTGCATATATGCCAATGTGTGGTTGTGCCTATCCTGTCTTGGTGGGATTACATGGGCAACAGATGTGTTACCTGTACGGGGACATACCTCCATGTGTACAGTCTTGTATCTGTACTGCACACAAACCAAAGGCTCTGTGTGTTGTACCCAGCCATGTCATGTGTACCACCCACTACACTTACTGGTGTCCACTGTAGAAGGCCTGCTGACACCACTACACCCATCAGCCATGTGGCACATGGACAACCACAACACAATCAGAATATATAATGGTGAAAACAATACAACATTGTTAATTACAGCTATAATGCATCATGGCTGCACAGCTACACCTTCCAGGATATTAGCATTTCACTTTACTGCTGACAACATGCTACACAGCATTCCATTGCTACACTGTTGTACAGTCACCCTGTGCATCAGCACCATCTTAGCCTGTCCCTGCATTGATGTTACGGATGACAGGATGTGGCACAGGTATCATCATATGCACAGGGTGTGTTATTGGTTTGCCAGAGGCCTAGTCTGAGCCATACAATTGACAATGTGTGTGTGTGTGTGTGTGTGTGTGTGTGTGTGTGTGTGTGTGTGTGTGTGTGTGTGTGTGTGTGTGTGTGTGTGTGTGTGTGTGTAAGGGGGCTGAGTAGTGTTCTGGGCCAATGGTGATGTCATGTGTGCAGCTATGTGGTTGCCCTAGGTTTGTTGTTTATGTGTGTGTGTCTGCATGCACACAGTTCCACCATGTGGCTGCCCTATACGGGGATTTGTGAGACAGCTGCAGACTGTACCTGGCAGGGTTTGCAGTTCACCCTCTTTGGCCATGGACACGGGACCTATGCCTGGCAGGGGTGCCACAGGCAGTATCAGGTACTACGCCAGATTGGGTACTGTCCCCTGAGGTTGACAAACATCCACTGGATCCAGGCCCCTCCTGGGACTGGCCAGGGCCACGTGCACATGGTCTTCTACAACGGTCTATGGACAGCACCCCCCCACAGTGCTGGGGCTGGTACTGCCACTTTGGGAGTGGCTGTGACTGGTGGGATTTCCATGGTGACCTCTAGCTGCTGATGTTGCTGACATATGTCCACGTGGCCATCACAACTGTCCTGCCCTGTCCTGACGCATGGACATGACATTGTTTATGAGATCCAATGTCTCACCCCACTGTCTATCCATGACCTCGGTGTAATTATGAATGGCACCTGCTAGGTCACGGATGCTGTCATTTACAGAGGTATGATGAGCCCTCTGCGCCCTTAGACCCTGTCTGGTGTACCGTTCCATTTGTGCCTGTGCCTCTATGACAGCCTGAAACATGCATGTGGTAGTTATAGATGTGGCACATCTGCTAGGGTCATGATGACCAGCAGTGCTCCGACGAGCACCCCTGAACACCTGCCTATGTGGTACCCTGCCAGACATCTGGCTATGGTTGCTGTGTCCTGACACATGTACCATAGATACCACACTGTCCTGGCCAATGCCAACCATAGACTGTCCCTCAGCTAAGGCCAACGGTGATGAGGCATGTAGAGGCAATGTGACTGTGTGCGTGGATGGAGTGGATACTTGTGGGATGTCAATTGGTGGCCCAGCGGCAGGCCCTGATGACCCTGCCTGTGCCTCAACACACCTATCCTCGTGGTCACTGTCTGTATCAATGACATCAGATTCCATGTGGGAGGGACCCAGCTCCACCTCGCCACCTGTGAGGGGAAAACAGGGAACAGACTGTAAGACCTGTACATCACCGCTAAACAATACATAAACACACACACACACACACGCACACACACGCACACACACACACACACACACACACACACACACACACACACACACACACACACACAGACATACACACATGCAATCGACATACATGACAACCCATACACTCCACCAGACAGCACCTACAGACAACTCCAGCATCTCCATAACACACACAATAGCAGGTGCTGGTGCAGTACAGTATCACACACAAACTTGTAATTACACACATGTCAGCATGCAGGACATGTGGTGCTCAACAGCATGCAGTGCAACTGTAGTCAATCCCCGTTACCAACATTATACATGGCTGAGATGCATGGCTTCTGTTAGTAGGTGATGGCCCTCCCCCTGGAACACACTGTACCCATGTCCACAGCATTGATGTGCATCTGTTCAGCACCCTGGCATGTACTGTGCACCATACCTCACAGGTGTACAAACAATTGCAGGATGTGTATCTGTGTGTCAGTTATGTTTCCTCTGCTGCTCACAGCCTCTTTGTGTTTCTGGATTATATGTGGGCACATGTGTTTTGTGAATGCCTGATGTGAATTCACAGATGTCATCATCAGTGGTGCATGTATGAGTGATAGAATACTTTTAGACCGACCACAGACACAATGTACTGTACCTATGGTGAGTGTAGAGACCATTATTGACATGGCATTCTCTTCCATGACATGCCATAGTGCACAACTACTGCATATGGCAACACTATACATACCTGATATGTGACATATGACCTAGGCAGTCAATTGCATTACAAGCCATACGTGTCAGTTGTGCAGATGCTGATTGGGATGCATACCATATCATGATGGTGTGTAGCAATAACTGCTATGTGTACTACTGCGGTTACAATACTTGACAGGGGTATAGTAGCATAGGCCATCATCATGAGCCAGCAAATGTTCCCCAAACCTGCATGTTTGCATGCTAAACATGTGCACAGCCCTTGGAGGTCATACAGTACCATCACTAGTGCCATGGAGTCAGAGTTATATCTGGCACACATCATGACCTTGACTGTGTGCAGATGCAGCCATTCTCAGTGGGTTTGTCTCTCCTGTCCAGTGCACTGTTCATTTCAGGATGACACACCCTCACCATCTCCTGCTACATTGCAAATGCTCAACATATGTGCCCTACACATGTGTGTCATATTGCAGTATCCCAAACTAGGAACATCATGTGTACTGGTATATTCCCTGCCAATGCAGGGCAAAGATGCAGGTGTACAGTGGCACCATCATTGTACAGATGGGGATGTCATCCCTGGGTTGGGGTGAGGTGTGGATTGTGCAGCACATGCATCATAACTGCAACTTTCTGGACTTCCCCAACATGGTGCTGGTACATCAGAACACATTGCAACACATGGCTTTGGCAATGTCCCACCATTATGCAAGTCATGTCTGTATTGAGCCCTGGCTGATGTTACCTGTGGTACACATAGGTTCATAGGTGAGTACTGGTCTATTGTCCTGGGGCCTACTTAAGCCTAGCCACAGGGGTTCCCAGGCATGCACCACCCAATAATGTTATTCCCCTGTGCCCCATCAGGCTGTAGCACAGACGTACCACCCAGGGTGAATTCCCCATTTCCCATCCAGTTGTCAAGTGCTTTTGTAAAGAGGGCCAATGAGTAGCATTGCCTGACATGAATGGGTAGTCTATTCCAGAATGTGGGAATTCCCCAGGACAGGGCCCTATCCCTCCAGTATGTTCTGTGTAATTTGTTGATGAGGTTTAGGACCCTGGAGTGTGTGTTTGCAGAGGAATTGGGATTTATTTATGTGTAGCATGTTCAACTGCTCTGTGTATGACATAGCTGTGTATGTTAGTCAGATGTCAGCTGTGCCTGGGCAATGTACACTGGAGTGTAGGCACAGTTGTCTGAGATGGTCTGTGTATTGTATGTGTTTGTGTCTGGTAATCCCATTAGTGAAGTGTGTGCTCTGTCAGTGAACATGTACAGCATGCATTATGGGTAGGTGTGTTAGATGTGTAAATGGACTACACCTTAGCTATGACATGCACAGTGTATTCTCAAGCATAACCTTAAACCATACTCACCAGCATCCAGCCGCTGCCTTGCTGGTGTGCCAGAGGTACCTACATTGAGATGAGAAAGAGTTGACGTCAGTGGCCACAGCTGCGGCATTGCTACAGGGTGGGTGCAATATTATAGTAAAACAACAGCTGAAGGCCACAGTACTACATATTATGCACAACTGATTATCAGTACTACACAGCAACAGACTCCACATCTCATATATGCATGATCTACCTGTACAGATGCATACAAACCAGTGGTCTACTGATATGCCCTGGAACCTTACCTGCATGCTTCATGTCTGGTGTATGGGTAGCACCCACCTCCATGACTGTATATGTCTGTAGCTCTTGTGGGCGGGCAGGTGCCACCAGGCTCATGAGCAGCTCCTCCACTCTGGTGAGGGAGGGAGGGATGTTAATGCCCCCCCAGGTGCAAGGTGGTCACCCCGCACAGCAGCGGCACGGCGACATACATGGCAGAGCAGGTCACTAAAATGCTGGAGGACCTGCTCATACATATGGCTATGCATGCCCACCTCATTCACCCTTGCAGACCACATTGTTCCAAATGGTGGTGTGCTCATGCTGGTCATGGCTTGTCCTGGAGAACAAAAGCTGGTAGTTCTGGATGAGGCTGGTGAGTATTATATCATCCTTAGCTGCACTGTATGCTGGATTCCTTGGCTGTGCCATTGTCCCTGAAAGACAAAAAGATGGAAATATGTCTGAGCAACTCATATGGCACGTTTACCATAATACAATACACATATCAGTCTCCAGCCACCATATCAGCTCCAAATTAATGTTCACACAACGCAAGTGGTATGTCTCCCTTTTTTCTACCATTGGGACATATACTGTATTGTACAACACTTTCTGCTATGTGTTTATAGACATGCTCCCTGTGGGGACACTAGAGTTGCTGGGCTGTTACAGAGTATTTCACCTGCATGCCATTGTCACTGCCACTATGTTTCCACATATGCATTTGGTATGCTTGCTATGTGATTGCTACACATCTGCCATTCTGAGTTATTGGGGATATCTATGCATGCTGTTGGACATGTTATGGATTGTGTGGACTATTACAACCCACATATGTTCCATGACAGTGACACAAAAGTATGTGTAGGGGTTATTTGCCAGCAGGAACACTGCTCCCACCTAATGTGGACATGTTACCAGTCCACATGGCATCCGCGACCCACCATGGAACCTCATTATCTACTGTTCCGGCACTGCCTTCATGTGGAACCACCTCAGGGGATGGTGCCCCCCCATGGAGCACACACAGACATATGTCTGTCACCCACAGTTATGTCCAGGGTCTGGTGCATAGGGAGCTCCACAGAGACATGGGATATGTGCTACATTACCTGGAGGCATGCAGTACACATACACAAGGTCAAACATGCATGTTCCTCCTGCTCAGCCCACAGCCCAGGCACCTTTATGACTATGTAAATGCTGTCATGACTGTCCATGGTGGGCACAATGTTCCCTTTGTTCCCATATAGGGGCTCAATGGCCTCCACATTCCAAATGAAACTACCCATCTACAGTGTTAACCCACCACATGTGTCATATATACTAGCCCTGTATGCTGTCTTGTTTGTCACCCAACCAAACCTACATACCAATATGTGCCTACTACCCTTCACCAACATATATATCCCACCTTCTCAAATAATTGCGATGCGATCCCAACATGGGTTACACACCACACTCCACTTTGGAGCCATGTACTGGTGTGTAGATATATTGTGTATTGATGTGTGATGTTCTCTCACACATGCCATGGCAGGGGACATGTATTGCCATAGATATATATATATATAGATATATAGATATATATATATATATATATATATATATATATATATATATATATATATATATATATATATATATATATATATACCTATATGCGTCAGTATTATGTATATGTGTGCATGTGTCTGTTTATATATATATATATATATATATATATATATATGTAGAAATACACACACACACACACACACATATATACATATATATATATATGTATATATATATATATATATATATATATATATATATATGAATATGCATGTATACATATATATGTATATATATACATATATATATATATATATATATATATATATATATATATATATATATATACATATATATATATATATATATATATATATATATATATATATATATATATATATATATATATATATATATATAGTTCCCCTTCATATGATCGAATTTCTCTAAACTCAAAAGTCATAAACTTGAAACCAGAATCTCGAATTTAGAGAAACTCAAACATATGAAAGGGACAGAAAAAAAAAATTAACACCTTTCAAATGTTTTCGTGGGGGGGGAACTGTGCCCCACACACCCCCCTACTTAAATATACCCGCACCGAGATCACACTATAGTGAAGGAAAGGGAAGTCTCCCATTCAGAGCTTTACGCGTAAGCGCAAAACAGAAGATTTTTCCATTCCTCTGCTTTAGTGCGGTCACGGAAAATTCACATTTGAACTGCTAGGGTACAGGGGGACCTGGCCCCCTGCAATAAGGTAAGTTAACTTTTTATTTTTTTAACCTAAGGCTCCCATTCACAATTTTGAGTGAATGGAAGTTTAAGATTCTGGTCTCAAGATTATGAATTTCGAGCTTCCATCCATTCGATCTTGTGAAGGGGAACTATGTAAATATATATATATATATATATATATATATATATATATATATATATATATATATATATGTATATATATGTATATATATATATATATATATATATATGCCAAAACAAAACCAAACCCCAAAATAAATCTTGGAACAGTCCCCACTAAGGATGGGAAGGTGAACGGATCACAGAAATGCTGAGTTGATCTGTATAATGGCAAATAATCCTGACATATAAAAAAAAAACAAGACCTTTTTTTTGCGAGGTATCGCTTTTGTGACCAATGCTTCTTCAGGCGTAACATCAAATGTCATTTCCTTAAAACCTTAAATACATAATATTGTTCCATTCAATGTATGCAATTTAATTGTTTATACAAATATATTGATGGGTTTTCTATGTGTTTGTTTTTATTGATTTATTTGGCATGTTGATGAAATATTATGTATTTAAGTTTTAAGGAAATGACTCAATAAAAGGTCTATTTGTTTACCATCATAGTTGCATTAAGTTTTCTGTGATATATATATATATATATACATACACACATATGTGCATATATGTGTAGATATCATTATGTGTTGTTTATATACCTATATAGATGTATAACTGTCTGAGATTCTATAGACATACACAGCTGTGAATATATATCACACATATATTTATCTGTTTGTGGGGTGCATACAAACATCTGGTCCACACTATCGTAAATCTCTTTACTTCACAGCTGAACTTTTCTGCCTTGCTGCAACACAGGCAGGTGTCACATGTGAACACAGACTAACATTAGGGGGTATATATGGTGACAGATTTTAGATAAGCATATTATACTGCTATGGCAGTTGGGCATGCTATGCTGCACTTTAACATGACTGTCCTGCAGGTGGTGTGCTCTTACACCCATCTGTCTATCATGGCAGTATTAATACCACCACCAGCCATTTGCCACAGTAATGTACAGAACACAGATATCATGGGTCACATCTTTGCCATTCACTGCTGATCTGCACAGTTGACAGGTGTGTCCCACTGCCCACAGGGACAGCCACTATTGCCCAGAGCAGTTGTTGAGCAGAACATCATTACAGGAACAAGTAGTGATGGCACATATAAATCATTTCAAATTATATATCCTATTATTCTATGCCATATACTACATGCAAGTAAATACATATCTGTTTCACATACCTTTTATGTTTTTTTCTGCTTTAACAAATCCCCGAGCTTTGTTAATTTTATTTAATTTGTTATGTTTTTTTTTTCTCTCTCAGTCTCTCCAGTAGAGTGATTGAGCTGGTTTGAATAGATTGCAACATGCTTTTGTAGGTATTGCACATGATCAGGTGATGGCGTCTGCACCAGTCAGTGTCCACCAGTTACTAATTGCATGCAGCCTGCTGTGTAGTACTGCAGATAACCACTGTCATGGCAACCCAGTACTATAAATTGCTGACTTCTGTGGGCATTGTCCCTTCACCTTTCCAGTATGGAGGACATCCTTCCTATGTGTGGACATCAGTGTTACAGACATCAGATAGCAATACCTCTTACAGCAGAACCTGCAGTCACAGGCCAAATTCACATTTGGGTAAGGCTCCAGACCTACAGACAGCATGAGTAGTGTTGTTGTGTGCATTGTATCTTGCTGCTCTTACAGGGTTTCTGTGTACATGGTACGTTTGCATGGAATGTTGTCTGTATGCATATCTCTTAACTGTGGGCCTGTCCATATGATACCAAGAGGATTGGTTGTTAGGTTTGTCTGTCCACCACACAGGCATTGTCCCAGATATATCAATGGCATTCTGTCTGTTGAGTGCTACCAGTACATGGTTCCATCCATTTGTATTTCAGTGTCGTATTCCTGCATAAGGGTATGCTGCAACAAATCCTGTAACACCAGCAATTTCCAGGGTGTGTAACAGCAATAATGCAAATATGTCCCTACCTCTGTCCTCCACATATATGCCAGTCTTTGTCCTGCTGTGATACAGAAAGGGGTTGTTAGGTAATGGCCCATCATTATTTACTGCTAGCATTGCTGCTATCATCCCAGTCATGTCATGGACTCCCACATCAACTGTTGGCCAATGTCCATATATATGGGGGCAACAGCTGGACAACACATATGTGCCCTTGTACATTCCAGAGGTCAGTGTGTGGTACAGAGTGTTCCTTATCCTTGCCCTTGTACAGCCTTTTATGGGGAGGGGTCAATGCCATTAACCTAGGCTGTGACACCTTTTCAGGGATATAACTTTTAAGACAAGGGTCATTCAGTGTGATAGTGAGATGTTAGGTTAAGGAATGTTATGTACAAGATACTGTGACATTACCACAAGTGCTACATTTCCCCCTAGGAATTGACTACAGGGTGTGATTGGAGGCTGCTGAACAACATCTGTAATTGTTAATTGTTACTTATCTTGAAGGCAAATCCTGTGTCTACTGTTGTACTAATTGAAGGCCTTGGCCTGGACGGCATAGTATGGTATATATCCACATTGCTTGCATCTACTGTTTTGTGTGGGCCTTGCATTCATCACTGATTATATATTTCAAAATGTATGTGGTGTAAATACTGGCATACATTATTGTATAGTACACAAATAAAGGTTTTCTGTGTATGCATACCTGTGTGTCATGTCATGTCCTTTGAATTGTGGGTGGGTATATGTCAGTATTCTCATTTGTGGAAATGATTGCCACACAACACATTTCACAGGTGGCAGTTACAGGGCTTGTGGCTGAGGGATATACTTTGCACACTACTTCTACATATGTATGGCTACTAATACCTTTTGTCTATGTATATGTGTATGCACCTATATATATATATATATATATAACTGATATAGCTATAGCTATATCTATATATATATATATATGTATCTATATATGTGTATATATATATATATATATATATATATATATATATATATATTTACATACATATCAACATATTTATGTATCTATGTACAATTGATGTATGATTATTTGTGAGTCTCACACACACACACACACACACACACACACATATATATATATATATATATATATATATATATATATATATATATATATATATATATATCTACATATAGCTGTCTTATCTGTCTACATTTACAGATATATATCTGTCCATATGTCCATGCATGTTCAGCTCATATTTTGGCCTGTACCTCATTCTCTTGGCAATTGACATGGATGATCGCAATATTGAAGTCAGTAACTAGTGCCGACACTTTTGTGTTTCAGACTTCTTCTCCTTTTACATATGTGTTCTAATACATATAACTGTAACTAACAACATATAAGTGTATTAGAGAAGTAGTTGATATATATCCCTATTTGTACCCACATTGTGGCATACTTTGTCCAGACTTCTTGCATTAACAGGTTGTGTGGTATGATATTACTACATTTCCTGTACTGTTGACTGATTCTGCTGGATGATATGTTTGTGAAAACATCAGGGTTATGTATATCTGTCATCGTTTAGTGGTAAACCACTTTGTGTATGGAGTGCAGGGTCCTGAGTTTGAGCCTTGCAGAGGCAGTTTATTTTTTTACTGGGCAGAACATGGGCCGTTGGATACAAAGTGATTAAGGCACTTTAAAACAGTTGTAAGTGGGTTTGCGCGGGTTTGCACGGAGCTAAGCACTGCTAACTTCCAGTTACAGTTTCTTATACTGTGTTATCTTCTAAATTGCTTAACCTGTGCAGGCATAGCTTACTTCTGTGCAAACAGACTGAAACCCGCTTACTGCTGCTTAAAAGTGCATACTCCCGCTTACCTCCATGCTAATTTCTTTAAAAGAAAAGAAAAAAGGGTTGATAGGAAAGTGATGAAAAAGGGGCACAAAGAGATAAAGACAGTAGGCAAGATAGCTAGGGATGTGCAGGAAGGGTGTAGGGAAGGTCCATAGCTGCCCATTTCTTCAACAGCAACAGCTGTGCATATGCAATGAATTTGGAGGTACATTTGAACACTCCAACCCCTGGGAGAGGAGTGAGGACAACAATAATATGTTGTGATACCAATTAGACCAGATTACATGTGTCCAGTGGACATGTGTGCAAAATGGACAGCTATGTATGGGGCATGATTTTTTTTTTGGGAACAGATTGCCCTTTTTTTTTTAAGGTGAGAGTGGGATGTTGGGGAAGGAGAGTAGGTATGCTCGGGGAGGATAAGTTGGGTAGGATGACAGACAAGACAGACAAGACAGCATACAGGGGTGGTATATGACACATATGGGGGGGACACCTTGGATGGGGAGGGGTGTTTGGAAGTTGCAAGCCCATGAGCCCTCAAATGGAAACAGTGGGACTGAGGTCCCCACCCATGGGCAGTCACCACTGCACCTTCACGGCCCCAAAGGTGGCTGTGCTGGGGGCTGTGTAGGAGGGGCAGGCTCACCCTCTAATTGTGCCACTCAGCCCTCAAGCTGGCGTAGCCGCTCTCAAAACTCCATATCGAGCTGCCTACGCACCACAGCCCGGACCTGACGATGGGTGACATGTTCCTCTCCGCGCCTGCTCCCAGGGGGGAGTGAGCCCCATCCCCTGCAGCAGTTCCACCCAAAGGTGGCGCAGGGCCAATGGAGGAGAAAGTTCCAGGCTGGGCCCCAGACGTGCTGGTGCCTGGTGTCATGGCCAGCTGAGGTGGGACACGTGGATCCGCTGGGACCAGCCTTCCCATATGAGCTGTGTTGTAGCAAGTTTATGACAGATTTGGGTTAGTAATAGTCAACAGCATTCTGGATTAGTTATAACAGCATGCATAGGTATTCCCATTAACCCAAAGCAACAGATTTAAAACAGATGCAGAGCAAGCAGAACACATGCATATATGGAGCAACAGTGGCCATTACAACAGCATGCAGGTTTCATTGATGGCAACAGGCCACCAATATGGGTGTATTTTAACATGGTACACGCATAGAAACAAATGTGAATATTTATAAACCATTAGGACATACGTCCCATCATAAGTTTGGAGTGTACACATACTGATTGAGGTGTGCCATTGGATTATTTTTGCACATATGGTAGGGGTGAGAGAGAGAGTTCAATTAACAACTACTATATCCTTGTAGTTCTCACAACATTCTTAGTCACTGCAGTGTTCTGTCCCTTACATGTATTATTACACTACCCAATGGCCTTATATTGTACACTGGTATGTTTATAGATTATTATATATGTGACCTGTGTCTTACATGCAGGCGTGACAAGATGCAGGTGTTAATGCAGCATATGTTGAGAATTGCTCTCATACACTTTGGGTGAGGTGCTAGAATGACAGGTTTGTTTTCATATACATTCTCTGAGTATGTACACATCAGACTATCAGTTATATGTCATTAATGGCTGCCTACATTTCTTGGATCATCACACTGATTTTTCAGGGGAACAGGATACCAGGCTGGTGATGGGGGCCATTTATCTGGACATGCTGGACAGATTGGAACAGTTGTGGGGTATGAATATGCATACAACTTTCTATTTGAACATTCTAGCAAATTCTGTTCAGTTGTTGGGTGTAATTATGCATACAGCTTTCTATCCGAACATTGTAACAGAATATGTACAGTTGTGGGGTATGATTATGCATACAACTTATTAGCACTCCCGGGATTCAAACCCTTGCTGTGAGTGACAAATAAATTACAGTTAACATCACAGTAGACTGTACTATCAGGGAATTGATGTGAAGCTTTCTACTGTTTTCTGTGTAAGTCTTCCTCACTTGTACAATATGACTGACCTCTTGGCACTTCCGTCATTGTTATACAGAACTTCATACACATTTTATCTGCACACCACAGTGTGGGTAACACTGCTTAATACAACAGAACTGTTTAAAGTATGCAACAGTTCAACAACATATGAAAGAAGAGTAAACAGAAGCACTTCAGGGGTTATACCTTTATTCACAGAATATTACACATTTATTTCTACTGGTATGACACTTTCTAAGGCTCTTATATTTATTTGTTATGACAGTACATGCTGAATAATTACTAACCTGCCTTGTGATGCAGCCTTTGCAACCTAGCATCATGAGCCTGCTGGTTCACAGCCCGCTCATCTGCACCTGTCAGAGAAATATAGTGATATTAAGCCATACCTATCCATAGTGTACACAAGCTAGGTAATTATTAACTACTTAGTAGAATGAGTACTTACTTAGTACTGGGGCATTAGGCATCTGCCAAGACTCCTGGATCCACTATTCCAGTACATCCCCCCTCCGGCACTTCACGTCAGCAAGGTGGTGCCTGACCTGCTCACCAGTCCGGGGGATACCTGTGGCACTGGTAAGGTCACGTGCAACACTGTCCCAGGCTTCTGTTTTATACTGCAAGCCCTTGTACTGGCCCTGCAGTAGTCTATGCTCATGGTGTTTCACCAGGATCCATACTATGATTTTTGACTCCTGGATGCCCCAGCGCTGCACTCTGAATCAAGTACCTTCACCCACACCAGCCATTCTGCCTGAAGTAGGAAGCTACAACCAGTTATGGGAAGTATTCCCACCTGTGGGGTTTAAATATGGCCAATTTCCCGCACTTTCCTGTGATTGACCGGTTTTGAAAAGGCTAATCTATGGGCACACCTGCTTACCTAAGGTTGGCACTGCTTAAAGACGTATACCACTAGGCAGATTGAATTGGCTCCCCTACACATTGCTTACACTTAATAAGTTGAGCTGTGCTGAGGTTAGCATTGCTTAATAGTTAATTAGCACTATATTTGCCTTTTGGCAGTGATTTATTCTTCATTACAGGTTATATATGTGTCTAGTATCTAATATTCATGTGTACATACACTGTATGGGGACCTGGGGACTTCTACACTTTATTACAATAACACCTCAAATCTATGCTTACTGCAGTACTCCAGTTTACATATTTATGTTCTGTGGCAGGTTATATAATATCACACTGTATATAGAATCAGTTCACATGTTTGGTTTGATTTTCCTGTGGAGAGGATTAGTATGCTGATACCTCATTTATATGTATTGATATGATGGCTTAGTGGTTAACTACTGTGACTGTGGTGTACAGGGTCCCGAGTTTGAGCCTTGCAGAACTGTTTTTTTTGTTGCTGGGCAGAACATGGGCCACTGGATACAGACTGATTAAGGCACTTTAAAGCAGTAGTAAGTGGGTGTGCGTGGGTTTGCGTGGAGCTAAGCAGTGTTAACCTCCAGTTGCAGTTTCTTACACTCAGTTAACTTCTACTTTGCTTAATCTGTGTAGGCAATGCTTACTCCTGTGCAAATGCAATTAAACACATTTACTAGTGCTTATACATGCTTACTACTGCTTATTTCTGCTTAAACTTGCTTACTAGTGCCTTATTCATTATGCACATGTGCATTTAATGCAGTACTCCAGTTCACATTTAAATGTTATTTAGTAGGTTATACAGCAAAAAACTGTAAAGAAATGTTCATATACAGATTTCACATGGAAAATGGTATGTGCTGCAGTGGGACTCAAACCGGGAATGCCTGCTCTTTAGGCGGATGCTCTGACGACTACACTATTGCTGTACTATTTCATTTGCATATATCTTCCTTGTTATCTTCTTCAGCCTTTTAAGATGCTTTAACCATAGCTAAGCAATGAGCACACCCGCGCACCTATGGTTAGCTGTACTCGGAGTTTTAAAAAAAAATAAAGGGGTTTCTTCTTTTTATTTTTATGTCCTGTTGCTGTTGTACACTTGGGGGAATGTTGGTGGGGGTATGCGGACATCTATGAGCAGTCTCGCTCATTTATTTACACTTTCTGTTGTTCTACTTTGCAGGGGCATGTTTATTCTGAGAGCTCTGCTCTCAGACACGCCCCATGCACTCGTCCACACTCCGTGTAGGATTAGGAGTTCAGGCAGCGCACCTTCATTAATATGCATGGCTTGCTGCCATCCTCCTCCTAAATGGCCGCTTCCGTGCAGGACTAGATAAGTCCTGCATGGAAGATTAGTGAATCCTGGGGATTGAAAATTCAAAACTTTGAAAACTTGGAACATTGAAAGTGTGCTTCATAACAATGAAAACTACATGAAGTAAATAAGATCCCCCTTCACCTACAACAAGACCTAACTAACAAATACCCTTTCTACTATGTTTCTGTAGGGGGGCAAGCCCCCCTGCACCCTCACACCCCCCTAAATTAAATATACCAACTCCAAGATCTCACTACAGTGGAAAAAAAGTTAATTTCCTAACCTCACTGTAGTGAGGTTAGGAAATTATTTTTTTTTCCACTGAAGTGCGATCTTGGAGTTGGTATATTTAATTTACGGGAGGTGTGGGTGGAGGGCAGACCCCCCACATGAGGGTGTAGGGGGTCTTGCCCCCCCTGCAGAAATGTAGTAGAAAGTGTTTTTGTTAGTTAGGTGTAGTTATAGGTTTACAGGATGTTATTTATGCATGCATTGCAGTTTTCCATGTTATGAAGCACACTTTCAATATTCTGAGTTTTCAATGTTTTGGGTTTTCAGTGTTTTGGGATTTAGATGTTTTGGTCTCAATGTTATGAAATTCAACGTTATTAAATTTCAGTGTTATAAAGTTAGACCCATACACACACACACACACACACACACACACACACACACACACACACACACACACACACACACACACACACACACACATATGTGTGTGTATATATGTATGTATATCTATATATGTATGTGTGTGTGTGTGTGTGTGTGTGTGTGTGTGTATATATATATATATATATATGTATATGCAGTATGATGTGTACATGGTACTTTAACGTTTATAAGGCAGTCATAAAATCAGATACATGAATGCGCACATTGATCATACGGTCTTCTGACATGATCCCACTGAATACTGGTTTGGCAACCATCATCTTTAAAGAGAGAGAGAGAGAGAGGAGTATGTTTAAGTGTCAGTATTTGATGCAACTAGATTTGATTAGTAAAACAGCATCCTCAGGCTTGTCACACTTGTACTTTTGGATATATTACATTTGTATAGCACCACTTACTAATATTTGTCAGAAGTCTGTGACTATAGCTGTCACCAGAAATGAATTCACCCACAAAAAGAAACAATTAAAGGACTTCTTTGATCACATTAAATGATTAAGTCCCCACCAATAATACTGAAATGCATAATGAAGTGCAACAAAAATATTCTACGTAATCACTTAGTGAAAACATGAGTAAAACAGCATCATAAATAAAAACAATTTCATAATTTAGTAGCCTTCTGTTTCAAAATACATTTAATATTCATGGAGTCATTCAGACCTAGTATCTTTATTGCTTGCAACTTGAGCCACCAACATGACTACTTAATATCCAGTAACAGTACTTTGAAATATTACAGTATAGCTAGGAATTCCACATTCTACTTCCTCTATATATGCAAATAGACTGTGAAATGAGTAGGTAAAACTGCAACATTTCATAAGTACCTGAACCATATTTGAAACATGTCCATTCATGCTCCACTGCACAGTTCAAAAGTCTTCAAGAATTGAAATTCCAAACACAGACGTAAATAACCAGTTGCACAGATGCAAAAGATAGTTTTTGTCTTCTGCGTCTGTGTGCGACTGGACGTTAAAATAAAAAAAAGTAATTTTGTTTTTAAATTAAAAAAAAATAATCTCCTGCCATTATTTCATTAATTCAGGACAGTCCAGAAAAAATTCTGGACAGTTGGCAACCCTAGCGCCACTGTTTCACAATGTTATCATTGAAGTTAAACGTGTAGTTTTTCAAATTTTGTGCTTGAATGTTATGAGTTTATTATGTCTGTCTAGTTTTTCATTCTGTTAACCATATTTATCTGGAGCTTTTCTCCCAGGATTCCACTGAAAATGGGTACCTCATGACCCATTCAGACTTTCCTGATAAACAAATGTCAACTAAATAAATACATAAATAAATAAGCATATAAATAAATAAATACATACATGCATAAGTTAGATTGTTCCCACATTTTACTAAAACTATCGTATTGTGTGGAGGCTTTTTATATGGCTATCAGGTCTTTGATTAGAGGGTTTTGCAATTGTACATCCTTTGAATATTTCTGCATATTTTGCTGAGTGTTTTCAAAAGCGAGGGAGAGAATCTACAATGGTTTGAAAATCTACTGCAGTCTATGGTCGTACTGCTCTTATAGTAGGTTCAGCCTCACTATCTCTCGGTTTGGTACTTCTCACAATGAGTGCATATATGGAAGGTATTTCGGATTCGGTAGAAGAGTCAGAACCTGCTCTTCTCCAGCAGAATGGCTTGCAGGGGATGACAACAAATATTCCTCCTTGTTAATAACAATTGATAATTGAGTAATAAAGTGCTTAGTTTTACCCAAAGTGCTAGTTTTTGCTGTCCAACTTTTATTAGGAAATCTTTTTAACTTTCCGTTGTATCTATGTTTGTGATACAATTGTTTTCTTTTATTAGCTGTACACATTAATATATGGTCTGAGGGTATGACAGATCAATCTTATTTGTGAAATCTAGTGTTATAACCTGACCCAGAGGGGAGACTGGAAGTGCTGGAAATAGCTTGGGCTGCATCTGGGAAAGTGGTAGTTGTTTGCACAAAACTCACTTCCACCTGTCTTCTCAGAGAGGAAGAACTGTCAGCTTCTTGAGGTATGGGTGGGTCACAAAGTGGAGGGGGTGCAGAAGATGATGGAGGCCAGTTGCCATCTGATGATTCTGGCTGTGTGAGTGATAACTTCTCTAAATGTCCAAATGGATACATACCCTAGGAAAAGGACTTTGCATCTGCACATTTTTATAAAGTGCAAGCTGTTCAATCAGCTGCCGGCATCTGTGACATTAACCTGGTAGAGTTACATTTAAACATCTAACTTCAGATCCCTTTTCCTTATTTTTAGATTCTTCTGCCATTCATTAAAAGCTGACTAAGAAGAGGCTGGTACCTTGTTACCTTTTGGTTTCAATTTATTTTTAAGATTTTCTAAAATATTCTTATTAAATTTACCTTTTCCGGAAATTGTAAAATGCTATCATTTCTTGTGAGCTCAGATCATTTTACCACATAATTACAGCTGTCTCTATCATACTCATTAAACATATACTTACCTGGAGTTCCCGATGCCATCTCCTTAAAACCACTTACACTGGTGCCCATTATACGAACCTAGTCTCATATCAAAGAGATAGATATTCAACAAAAATTTGGGTCACTCACTTCTCAATCCTCTGTTCCTTTTTCTTTAAAATTTTCATTAGAACCCACTCTCACTCTTGGGAAGGCTTTTTCAAGTCCTTCTACCAGGTTTTCACAATCCCTGTGACAAGGATATTCTGTCCTTGTATATACTGATTAATGCAACACTAGCACACAATTTTACCTGAAACATCTTAGTAGAAGTGATCACATAGAAATACAGTTTCCTTGATTCATATGATTTACCCACTCATATGCAATTAAAACTAGTGAAGAACCTTAGTAAATGTTACCAGTAGAGACTTTAAACTGCTGAGACTTAAAATTGTGTATTGTCACACCAAAAACTTGTCTGACAGAAAACCTGCCTATCTTTAAACCTCAGTGGCAATTTCTAATACGGCTGCTTGTAAGCAGCTTGGAGATCTGAGCAGCACAACATCAAACTGTTAAAGTAGTAAATAACTTTCACATGAGACAGTTCAGCAGGGAATAACAATCTCTTTTATTGCACAGACAGACACATACATGGCAGACTAGGAAATCAAGGTCCTGTCTTTACGAGTTTCAAAAATCGCCACTCTTTATACCTGTTTCATAGGTTCATAGGTAAGTACTAGGCTATCTACCCGAGGGCATCTATAAGCCTAGCCAGAATGTGTTGGCTTTTGCCACCCCCTTAGATTAGTTCCCTGTGCCTCTGTCCAGCAGAGCCACTGCAGTGATCCCCGGGGTAAACTTTCTGTTTCGCATCCACTCGTCAAGGTTTCTCTTGATGAGTGTTAGTGAGGGGCTCTGCCTAATGTAGATTGGAATCCTGTTCCAAAGCATGGGGAGTCTCTAGGACAGGAATCTATCCCTCCAGCACATCCTATTTATCATTGTGGTGAGGTTTAGATCCCTAGAGCATGTGGATTTGTTTTTTCTTTTAGGTGAAGCATGTCCATTAATTCTGGGTTGGACATGGCCTTGTATGTCAGGCAGAGAGCACCTCTGAGTAAGCGGTATGCAATTGAGTACAGCTGGAGTTTCTTCAGTCGGGTTGCATAGGGCATATGTTTGAGGCCAGTAATCCTCTTGGTGAGGTATGTCTGTGGTCTTTCCAGCTGTTGCAGGTGTCTTGTAAGGTACATCCCAAATGGGGCGTTGCACTCTATGATGGGTCTGATGAGTGATGAGTAGAGGGGCACAATAACCTCTTTTGTTCTAGATGCGAACTCTTTTGTGATTAGGTGGGCCACATAGAAGGATTTTCTAACCACCTTGGCAATATGATTATTAAAGGAGAAATCACTATCTACTTGGGTCCTCAGATCTCTTATTACATTTTCTGTATTTAGGGGACTACCACGTATGTGGTAGTTTGTGGGTACTTTGTTTTTTCCAAAGGGGATGACTATGCACTTTTTGGCATTTAGCTTGAGGCCATGATTTTGATACCAGGTATCCATCTTAGTGAGAACCTTATGGAGGATGTCTGTATCAGCTGGAGAGTCAGTTATGGCCCCCAGTTTGCAGTCATCTACAAACTTTTGTCTTGCCTGTACCTCTGAGAAATATAGACTGAACAGGAAGGGTCCCGGGACTGAGCCCTGGGGGACGCCACTTGTAACTGGTTTAGAGTCGGACCTAGAGCCTGCATCTCTCACCGTGTGGGTTCTATCCATGAGCCAGCTGGCAACCCATCTTGTGACGTAGGGGTTTATGTTCAGGCTGGTAAGCTTGTCTATAATACCAGAATGGGGAATGGAATGGTGGCAAAAGCCTTTGTGAGGTCTAGGTAGGCTGTGTGGACCTCCTTTCCCTCATCTAAAGCCTTGGTAACTGTCTCAAAGAAGTCCACCAGGTTTAGGAGGCATGATCTGCCCTTAATAAAGCCAAACTGAGTAGGGTCCAGTGTTTGAAGGTTCTCAATGTCTCTGTTAATGAATTCCATGATGGTGCACTCCATAGCCTTGCAGACCAGGCTAGTCAGGCTTATAGGGCGATAGTTCACGGGGTCCATTGTGGCTCCACCTTTGTGGGGCGGGATAACTGTTGCTGTGTGCCACCCTATGGGTACATAGTCTGTAGAAAGGCTGAGTTTGAACAGTGTGTTTAGGTGAGGGGTTAGTTCATTTTGGAGCTCATGTAAGACACAGCCTGGGACACCATCTAGTCCCATTGAAGCTGTATTTTTGGCTTTGGATAAGGCTGTTTTAACCTGTGTGTCAGTGATTGCCGGGGCACTACATTCTTCTGGTATAGTTATGGTCCCTTTAGGTGGTGAGAGGGGAGTGAAGTTTGCACTAAATCTGTCTGCCAGAATGTTGGCAATATCAGTCGGTTCAGTGTATTTTGTGCCATTCTGCACTAACTCAGAGCAGATCTGAGAGTTTCCACTTAGGTTCTTGACATAGCTAAAGAATGCTTTGTGGTTATCTTTGGAGTCCTTGGCAATTTTTCTTTCGAAGCTAGCCTTGGATGATTTTATGAGGGATCATAGTTTCTTGCTGATACTGATCAGGGATGTCTTTCCTTCTTGGGATTTTACTCTTTTCTGCACTAGTTTCCTCCTTCTATTGTATAGCTTGTTTATGGCAGGGGTCCACCAGACTGGTTTCCTTTTCTTGGAGGAGTGAGTCTTGGTTTTGCTTGGGATAGCAGGATCCATGCATTCTTGCAGGTGCTCATAGAGTGCCTTTGTAAGGGATTCAGCAGCTTGGACAGCATTGTTCTTTAGCATGGGAGCTATGAACCTTTCCACCTCGGTCTTAAGTAACGTGAAGTTTGCTTTTTAAAAGTTTTTCATGGTGGTTTCCTTGATTGGGGTGGGGGTGGAATGTGGATATCCAGAGTGATTAGTCTATGGTCTGATCTAACCAGTGAGGGTTTGGCCTCCGGTGTAGAATACCGGTCGCCCATGTTGGTGATGACCAGGTCCAATATGTTGTCACCTCTGGTGGAGGTGTTGACCAGTTGATCCAGGGTGTTTGAGTTTATAAATTCTAGGAGGCATTGGGCAAGGGAGATAGTACTTGAGTAGTTCTCCCAGTTAAAATTTGGGTAATTGAAATCACTCAATAATAGGGTGTTTGGTAGGACCTTCATATTTTCCAGTGTCTCCAGAAACGCGGAATGGGGGTCCTGGGTCATGGTGGGTGATCTGTAGCAAGCTACAATTTGAATTGCAGTTTTGCCCGTTGTTAGTTGCTCATGGATGATCTCTGAGACATTGTGCTTTGCCACTAACCTGGAGGTGTGGGCATCCTTGATGAATATGGATACACCCCCACCTTTTGTGTTTCGGTCCGGGTTCTGTGGCCAAAAAGTATGGTATGAGTTATAGCCTGGTAGTGCTGGGGTGCTCTCTGGAGCCTTAAACCAGGTTTCTGTTACTGCACAAATATCGATGTTCTCCATACTGAGGAGTGCCTCGAGTGCATGCATTTTGAGGTTTAGACTTCTGGCATTGAGTAGCATTACCCTCAGTTTTTGGTTACTTGTGCTATTTACGGTGGTGAGTTTGTCTTTTGAGCCTTCTTTAAAAAAGGCACTATGGGGGCAGCAAAAGCCTTGTCCAGTATTCAAACGTCTAAGGGTGACAGATGCAAGCCATCTCTTGCGAAGCAATGTGGCCTATTGAGCATGTCATCCCAGGTGGACAGATACTGGATCCCCTTTGAATGACACCAGAAACTTAGCCAATTGTTGAAATTGATCATTTTGTCTTTATACTGTGGCATCATTCTTGGTGAGGGCAGGATGCTACTCAGGGTCAGGGTCATACTGGCCTCGGCTATGTGATCAGAGAGCTCTTCCATGTCTCTTTTCATGTAATCCAGGGAGGTACGTCTCAGGTCATTCACACCAACATGGACAATGACAGAGTCGTATTTGTACTTGTTCTGGAGTGACCTGAGTGATTGTGTTATGTGGTGGATCCTGGCGCCCGACAGGCAGCTAACTGTTACCTTCTCCTTGTCCAGCCTAGTTAGTGGGACTTCAGTGTGCCTGATTATAGAGTCGCCTATTATAGTGTGTTGGGTATGTTATTTTGCCTTAAGGGCTGTGATTGCATGGCACACTGATTATGTGAAGTATGTGTTTTATGGTTTGTGATGGAGTGTGAAGGTTGCTTGGGTGTCTGCTTTGGACGTCTCTGTTGCTCTTGCAGATTTTTATTTAGAGCATCCGAGTATGTTTTCATGTATATATGTGTGTTATTTGCCGGTGTCGGTTTAGTAGGTCTATGTGAAACTGGTGGTGTGTTGCAAGTATTTTCTTTCTCCTCTTACATGACTGAAACGATTATAATACTGCCACTGATCAATTAGAAATGAACACTATAGCATTCATTTTGCTAAGATCTTGTGACAGCTTATGACATTCCATATTAGGCATGAGTTCCAAATTCCATGATAGAACTTTCTACTCAGAACAAATCTTATCCTTTTCTAACCCTGCCAGCACTTACTAATATTAGGCAGGAAGGAAGCTAACGAAGACATATCGAAGGGCACCCTGAAATTTCATTCTGCTATGAAAGCATATTAGAAATGAAATGCACACATGCTAACATTTTTTGCTTCTATGTACTTCTCACCCTTAACATATAACCATTGTTATACTCTCGTGCAGTGTTTACATGTGGGGATTTGCTTCATAGCACATCTCCCAGGTGGGGTTTATCAACATATTGTACATGTTTTACATGTTATAATTACATTATTATATGGTATATTGTATAACTGATGCCATAACTTATACTGAGAAGTAGCTTGTTCAAGTGTCAGTCAGTGAGGGAACAATTCTGTTTTTTGCTGTGTTTCTCACAACATGTACAGATTAGCTTACCATGTAAGTTATATTATTGTTTACCATTGCTGTGCTGTGATCCTGTGTGTGTTGTACAGGCATATATCATACTGTCATCAATGAGCATGCACATGCTACCATTTTGGGAGATATACTCACTCCGTAGTCAAACATATTTTCAAAGATTATAGCCATGTATGTCATGTATGAACATCAGTGCTGCATATACCCTTATTTCAGGCCTGATGTGCACAACTTGGCAGCCTCCATTATAATTATAGTGCTCATCTGTATGAGCCAACACTGTTAGTTTTAGTATTGCTTGACACGACTCATATATGCACATCATTGTTCCTGTACCAGTAAACATCAGAGAGCTGTGATTATATTGAGTTGTGTGCACATCATGTCATTATAGGAATTATGTGCTGCAGTTGATATTGTTCAGTAATGTTTACATACCTTGGTAGATGCCTTTACCGTGCATGGGTTGCGCACTTGTGATACCACTGAATATGCCATTCATAGCTTGTGAGTAAAAACCACAGTTGATAATGTTTTGTTGTGTGTGCATGTGTGCATGTGTGTGCACATGTGTGTGTGTGTGTGTGTGTGTGTGTGTGTGTGTGTGTGTGTGTGTGTGTGTGTGTGTGTGTGTGTATATGTGTGTGTGTGTGAGCGGAGGCCACTGCAGGTGCTGTCTTAACATGTTGGACGATGACTCATTGCTCTTACTCTCTTACACATCCACTGTGCATAGTAGAAGGGAAGGTTGTCTGTTACAGCTGTGCTGTTGACAGGCTGTACACTCTCAGCAAAAAAACATGTGCCTTTCCCTCATCTGACTGTGATACTGTCTGACCTATTCCTTAACTGTGATGACTGCACTACTGCTGACATAGCTGTCTTCCACATGTGTTTTCCTTATCAGTCTAAACAACAAACCAGAAAAATGTGTATTGTGTTAGGGTTGGATGTATGTACATTATGACAGCACAACTGCAGAAGGGGTAATGCTCAACATACTTACAAATTCCATGAAGAGGTATTTCCATACTGTATGCATGTTGAAACTGGTGCATTGTTATACATACTGATGTTATCTGGTATTATTTTGGCTTGCTCTTACCATGTGACTGATTTATGTGTACTGTCATGTTACAGAGTCTGGGACCCATGTCAGCCTCCCATCCACAGGAGACAATGTCAGTGTGCTCAACCTCTGCCAGCAGATTCTGACTCTGAGGACCTGAAAAGACATCCAGACAATGGAAACAATGACAGATCAAGACCATCCAAGGCCATTGTTCCAGCTGAGTGACAGAGATGACCTTCATCACTCCAGCCAGATGACCTAAGGGACCAGATCTGTGATGTGGTGACAGACCTGTTCCAGTCCTAGATGAGGACATGATAGGAACATTTTTCCAGAACATGGAATGGGTCACAGTCATCTCCTTCCAGGAGATCATCAGGAAGATCATATGTAATGTTCAATCCAATCAAGGAGGGGCCACCAGACAGCAGGTATTGTGTACGTGTTCCACTCATGCTATGCTGCCACCATGACTGCTACTTAGGTTCTGTTTCACTTATATGCACATATTTGTGGACCTTTCCCATATTGCAGTCATGCTTTTAGCATGTACTTTGTGATACACACTTCACAAGCTGGATCTTATGGGACAGTATCATTTATCTACATTATGATACATTTTAAGATATGTCACTGCCAGTATAACCATCAGGTCACCCAGATTTATACTGCTGTTGTTTATGCTGATAGTGTTACAGACATGCAGGTCATTTAGTCGTGAACTCTGTCGGTGGCCTGCCTAATGTGCATACTGTGGTCCATAATGTTGTCATTTATGAGCCTGTATGACTTTGTATGTAGCAGCTAGGTTCATTGCAGACTGCAGTCTGCCATTGACCTCACTTTTGTCATATTAACAGTGTTCATATGACTACATTAACAGGTGATGACATATGCCATATGTGGGAAATGACACCTGCTAACATTACTGACATTCCCCATGTGTCCTACTATGATGCCATTCTCCTGTGATGATATGTGCACATGGGTGACATAGTTGCCTAGTTTGCACACATCTTTGGTGCCATGCTGGCATTGTGTATGTTTTTTGCCATATTTTCCACAGCAGGGACTCCTCAACATTTTCGACATAGGTGTGTCAAAAACTTCCATGAGCAATCTGCCCATCTGAGTACTGTTCATTTTGCCTTTGTGTCCCATGTGTTGTCCGGTACAATTGTATTTTCATCACTTATGGTTAGGTTGTACACCTGTGAGTAGCCTGTCTCAGTCCTATACTACATTAATGGGTTCAGTTGGATGCAAAGTTATCTGTGTGTCATGTTGGTAGCCTGTCATATGTAATATCACTTGTACTGTGTCACAGAAGTGTTAAGTCTCATTTTATCACACAAGACCACTGTATTTTGCCTCCAGATTATTTTCTCTTATGTGTACACCTTTGGCACCAGAACCAAATATTTACATTTTTCATCTGTGTTCATTCTGCATATTATGCCTGCATTTTTTTCTGACTGTATATATGTAGTCCCCATATAAAGGTAATCCCAAAACACCCCTGTTATTTAGTCGTATAACTAGTCTTAGTCCCCCTTGAGGTATGCTATAAGTGTGTACACCAACTGTCATTTTGGCAGTCAAACACAGTTACATTTTCATTCATTTTCCTGCTTGTGTGTGCCACCTGTTGTCATAGGGTTTGCATGGCAGTGCATATGGTTATATGATATCAACATAGATTTTTGTGTATACCTATGCTACTTGCAGTTTTCCTGTTGCACATGAAAGTGCTGTTTGTATCACTTGCACACAGGTACTTTACATCCCATCACATGTGCAAAATACACAAGTGCCAGACATCTTCCCCTTGCTGCATGCACCTTGCAGTGTCTTTTATACCACACTTGCAGTCCATACTGTTTTGGGGACATATGTATGTGAGGTGCTTTTTAACAGAGGTGCATGCCCTGTGTATGAACTGCTAAAGGCAAAAAAGAATTCACATCCAAAAAAATTAATTTCTTGCTTACCAAGATCATGAGTAAATTTTAAATAATCAGTGGTATTATTAATATAGGACAAAAAATTACCAAGCATCTCTTCTGTCCCTTTCCATAATATAAAAATATCACGTGAATTTAAGTAAGGACAAGGTGAAAAAGGCATTCAAAGCAAAAATTCATAGAATATCGACTTATTTGAATTCTTTTTTGCATTTTACCAGTTCACATCCTATAGGAAATAAAAAGACAGTGGTAAAAAGACAATTTGTCCAGGCACAAGAATGGTAACTCTTGATGTTGATTTTGGTAAGGAATGTGGGTTGTTTAAAAAGATGTTCATCGAGAGAGGGTATCCAACAAATATGTTGGAAAATATACATAATGAAGTGTGAATCAATAGTGAGAAATGGACATTTTAACCCCATTCTTAGTTACCAAGGAGAGAAAAATCAGATAAGGACTAAACAAGTGCAATATGACTGCTCAGTTGCATTTATAACAACATTTAGTATGCATTTTTATGAAGTAAAAGCTATCATAAAAAGAATTGGGCAGTCATTAATGATAATGTAAAAATCAGAGAAAAGGTAGGGGAAGGATTAAAAATGGTGGCAAGAAAAGGTAAAACTCTTAAGAACTTAATAGAGCGTTGTAAAAAATCTACTAATAACTTGCACATGGGTGTGAGTAGGTGTGGAATACATAACTACTGCAGTTTTATATCCCAAGGTCAATGGGTTAAGATGAAAAATAGAAAATATAGAATTACTGGAAAATTTAATTGTAATACAAAATTGGTAGTTTATGTTGCCACATGCCAATTATGTCCAGCATATTATATAGGAAAAACAACTAGAAGTTTGAAAGAGAGAATATATGAGCATATTTATGCAATAAGAAAAGGCATTTTTAACAAATGCATTAGCAAAGCATATATATATATATATATATATATATATATATATATATACACACACACACACACACACATATATATATATATATATATATATATATATATATATATATATATATATATATATATATATGAATTCAAAGATCATCTGTTCAAGTTTTGTGTAATACAGAAAATTGAAGAACAGGATAGGGGCGGACCTTGGACTATTCAGCTGGAAAAGGCTGAATTGGTTTGGCAACTGCAACTACATTCATGTGTATGGCCAGGACTAAGTGATTACTGCACTATTAATAGTATACTTAAGTTAAAGGCATTGGCTAGGTAGTAAGTAAATAATTAAAAAACTAAAAAAGTAAAAAAAGCAAAAAGTAGGAAAATGAATAATAATAAATAAATAATAATAAAAAGTATAACATTATACATAAGATTTTCAGTTT
The DNA here is from genome assembly GCF_019279795.1 of Protopterus annectens. NCBI lineage: Eukaryota > Metazoa > Chordata > Ceratodontiformes > Protopteridae > Protopterus > Protopterus annectens. Next base: position 467,291,651 of record NC_056741.1, read on the forward strand.
AGGTATTGCTTAGCATGTTTGTATTCATATTGTGTCTTTTCAAGAGTATATAGCAATCACTATTTTATTAATCATTGGGTCTTATAGAAAATGTATTGCTAGTATGATGGATGTAGTAAGTTTTCATTTAATCTGTGAATATTTGTGTTTATATATAAAAAATGATTTATTGTCTGCAGTCTAATTATTCATGGAGCATGTTGGCTTAGATGATTAGATATCGTATCAGTATTTTAGTAACAAGTTTTTATATGAGTCATATGTTTTAAAAAAAACTGAATATGTCACTTTGTGTTTATAAAGGAAATGGGACCATTTTAAGTATATAAGAAGGAAGGTTTTAGTTGTTGGTTGTCTGATGAAGTTTGCTATTTGAAACAAATGAAAAGCATTTAACAGTAAATAAAGAAGCCATTCTATATTCAACACTGTTATTTATTCTGTTCATTAATTTTCCTTGACCCATGCTGTGCAGTCCATATGTATGTTGTCTGTTGTATCTCACCTATCCTTTTTTTATATTGCAAACCTTTGTCTATACTGTGGTGTGATATCTGTTATACATTTTGTGATATCTGATATATGTTTTTTACCAACCCTTTTCCTCGCTTCCACTTTTTGTGCCTTTTCATCTCAAAAACAAAAACCAAAAAAAATTGGGCCTATTCTCACCAAAATAAGTAAGTAAATAAAAATAAATATATACCCATGCCTGTCTGGCCTTCCACTTCACTCATCCCTCTTGTGTGCTCCTCTTCTTCATCCTCACACTACATCTTATCTATTACCCTGTTTCCTATAGTGTGTGCATTACTTGTGTTCCCCATTGATGTGTCACACTCTATGTTAACTACAGTTAGTGATGGCGATCTGGCCATGTATGCCAGTTCATTGTAATTGTTATTTTTCATATAATGTTTTGTGGATTATGATGGATTCCACAAATAGATAGACAGATAGATAGTACTATTTAATGTTCCTATTCATTTTATCTTCAATATAATGTGGATAGTCGTAGTATAGTGGGGATATTGCTGATGCTTCCTTATATTCTGTCAGCCTTTTACCCCATATTAAGGACATGCAAGTTTGCCCTACACCTGCCTTGATAATGGGACCATATCTACTTACAAACATTTGTTCTTCGGCATTCAATTTCAGGTTATGACTTTTGTTGTGCTGATATTACTGCTTACCTGGCATGACTGCATTACACTGAAATACACTTTTCAAACTGAGACACATTTGCACATTACCTGCTTTCCCACAGATCTTGTGCTGAACTTGGTGGACTCCGCTGAGTTTAGCGAACCTTTTGAAATCTGGCCCAGTGTCCGTGGCATTACTAATCAGTGGGTTCCACCCTCCACCAGGGGTTACACTGCTGTATCTCCCAGTGTGTCATAGTGAATTTCAAATCCTAGTTGGGAAATAATACACTGTGGGCATGCTTTAGTAAATCCAATTTTCTGGCTTTTCTTTAGACTGGTGTTCTTCATATCACTTCTTTAGTCCACTTATTACCTAGCCTCACTGCCTTATACTGTATTAAAAAGATAGCTTTAGCTAGGCAACTGGGCAAAAAAAGTTCATTCTGTAGGAAAAGGATAGAGCAATTAAAAATGATGGAGGCCTTTCATTAATTATTTTGTTATATTAACAACTGAAATGGGTAACCCATGATTATATTACAGTGAAGCCAAGTAGCAGACAAATCATTGACACCTACCGAGGTTACTATTTTTTTTAAATGGTACATCCTGGGCATATTTTCTATAATGTATGGGGTTGTTAGGGGGTGGTGAGATCATAATTTGGTGGCATATCTTGCTGTTTGACTTCAGTGTCATGCAGATAAATATTACATAATCTATGTATAACTTTTCATGATTGATGTCAAAGATAATGAACAGTGTTATAAAATAATGTCACAAAACGCACATAAGCTAGCATCTGTACTTGATAAAAATTTAGATTAAACTGGTTCCAATGAAAATGCATAAAAAATTAGATTACACTTCTTCCAATGAAAAGGCAAAATAAATGACAGGCAGGCATAATGGTACTTAATTGAAACACCTTTTGTACTCTGGTAAAGAACAATTTTCATTTAAAAAGCCTGAGTCATTTGTTATAGCTGAAAAAGACGCACTGACAACTTGACCTTGGAAATGCCTATTCAAATGTTAATGAATATCATATGTTCACATCACTTATCAGTGAATTCTTAGAAGGACAAGTGAAAAATAATGTAGTTATAAAACTGAATGTTTGCAGTTTTATAGATGGAACCACATGATAGCTGTACTGAAAAATAACCCCAGTATATCAGATTTTAAAGTTAATATTCTCCTTTTATGTCAACAGGAATATGATTTTTCAGACTGAAATGTATTGCATCCCACTTTAGAAGGTTTACTACAAATGCTGAAAGGAGACTTGAGTTTAAATTTAATAACAGGAGAGTCTGTCTGCCTGCAATATAAGTAGATGGTGCCTCAGTAAACATGGGAAAAGAAGTCTTCTGTCATTACCCAAGCTTAATACTGCATTTGATTTGATATTATGAAATAAAAAATGGGTGGTGTATATATTTTTGGAGCAGAATTTCCATCATGTTAGGGCCTTCCTGACGAAATTTTATAGGTTAATGAAGTGGTCATTATATAAAGTGAACTTTTAAGCTACAGTCACATAGTGACTATGGTTTACTATCAAAATGATGAAAATCACGTCCACGAATGGTGATTTCTGAGACAAATAATGTCGCCTTATGAATATGAAGTAGGTCGTATGATCAACACAGCAATGTTGACAAATTCTGTCGACCTTAAGGTGGAAGTCTCCCATTGAAATACATGCTGAAACTCCCTACCCATGTACGTCCTTTTAAACTGACGTACAAATGAACGTTGACATTCTGACAGTTGCTCCTACCATGGTCAAGGAGGTGGCTGTCCGGCATGTTACTGTCGACCATTTGATGGTACACCAGTGACTACTGCATGTTTTATCTGGGGCCTTCAGCATTGGCACAATGAAAATATTGGACTAAAATTTAGAAATCAAGCTGTCAGTAGTCAGTATCCACCATAATAAAACTCATGCTTATAACTATCTCAAATGTTAAAGGTTTGAGGCCAAAGTCTAGAATAGCTATCTTAGGGTCCAGTCAGCTTAGGTATTGTAGAGACATTGCAGAATTCTATTTTAAAGGGCAATTTTGTAGGCATTTCCTAGGATTCAGAAAGCTCTTCACTTCTTGCATAAATTGACTACTGCAGATAGGTCAATTTGCACAACAGTGAGAAAATATGATTCAGAGACAGCTAATGTCACATTGAGAAAGACCTCATTATTGGCTCATTAGCATATCTGTGAATCACATTTCTTGACACTAGTGCTGACGCACCTGATGGTGGTAGTGTTTTTCTTGGTTGCCTATGCATCCTATTTACAAAGGCCACCTCCACATACATGCACACACACACACACACACACACACACACACACACACACACACACACACACACACACACACACACACACATGCACTCAACTGGCCACTCTCACCAATTCACTTATATACACTCTCCAACACATGCACTCTCGATTACTATTTAATCCCCCATGTGATCAGTCAGGCTGCGAGAAAGAGACACACACACACACACACACACACACACACACACACACACACACACACACACACACACACACACACACACACACACACACATTCCTCCAGCTTCAACAAGTATCCACACATCCACACAGATACACACATTAGCACACGCCCCATCCCCATGTGCTGAACTTACCTGCACCACAACTGTTTCTCAGTGAAAGCGTGACTACTGTCTTTTGATGCCATTCACTTTTTCCTCCAGTAGTACAAATTTACACAGCTGAGCAATTCTCTGAAATGTCTGATAGTGTAAATCAGGAGCCAGTGACATTTATAGCAGTGATCTCATGGCTACTTTGTATTAGCTGCTCCCTAAGATTACTGCATTAGTAAGCAGTTCTACTACTGGGACCACCCCTATTGTTAAGCAGCCTGCTAGTGAGAAATTTTGCACTATAGTCTAAGACTCATAAAGGGTTATTGCATGTGGGAAAACCTTTCTGAATCATAAGGACTGTGTGTAAAAATCACATTTCCGTATATAAACTGCTGAATGACAGTAACATAGTTGAGAAATGGTGCACCATAGGTTCATAAGTTATATCATAGTGTTCATTTCAAATGGCCATCAAGGAACACTGACAAATGCCACATCAACTCCAGGTTGTCTAAATTAGACTTAATTTTGATAATGCCCTGTGACTGCCTCACTGAAATAGGCAGTTTATTCCAAAGTAAAGAAGCTGCTATTGGCAAGAAAGATGCACAGATGGTATTTTAAATATATGGGTTCAAAATGTTATAAATAAATACATAAATAAATAAATAAATAAGGGAGCAAATAAATAAATAAAATATGGGCCCAATTTATAAAAATTAAAGTATAGTCCTATGAAGTAACATTCACTAAGTTAAATATGCATTCCTCCCTACCCCTCCATTTAACCCTTTTATTTAATACCTCTTCTTTCTCTCTACGAACTTGGTTTAATCATTATGATATATTGTGGGCTTACTTTTTTGTTGTTATTACAAATCCACAATTTTTCAACTGTTCTTTTTGCTGACTTTGATCGTTTGTTAACTTCTATTATGACATGAATGTATGTAGTTATGTATTCATATTACCTAAATGTAACTTTGTGTAATACTTTTCTCCTTTGGTCTGAAAATGGGCCACCAGCCCAGTTGAACTTATCCGTAAAACAAAAAAAAACAAATAAATAAACAAATAGTGTGTGTGAAAATTGTTGAGAATTGTCAGTACCTTGTGTGAGACTTTCATAGCAGCTATGTAAGAGTTCCTTCCCATGAGCTTTAGTGTTGACACTGGGCCAAATTCCAAAACAGTTGCTCTCAGTGCAAATCTGTCTTGATTCCAAAAGACCTACTCTCAGTGTAAGTGACTTACTTTGGTGTAATGCCTATCTATAAACAGGTTTGCACAGGTGGCCATATTCCAAAACACTTGCTCTCAGCCTACTCTCAGTATAAGTGGTAACTTACACTGAGCGCAAGTCTTTTAGAATCAGTGCCACTGAGTAATTCTGTCCTGAATAATGACTGCAAACTGTATGTGAAACTACCATTCAGCATGGAATTGTACCATGGCAGTGGTACTTTTCACAAAATGGGATCCATTGATTAAATGTTTAAAATCTGAGACCCATATATTAAGATGTAGCAAAGTCATGGCCTTTTCTCTGAAATGGTCGCAGTAGCACCATGAACATGAGAAGCCAGTAATAAAACCTAATGGTTCTTAACCAAGTTCATTGAATGAAAGATAACTGCATCTGACAAATATATGTTCTTTCACATTGGTGCATGATATCAGAGTGAAAAAGCATGCAAGTAATGGAAGGCTATGCAATTTCTTCATACAAGGAGAAAAGCAAAAATGCAGACTGATTCAGTTTACTATAACATCATGTTTGCTTGCATCTGAGAATGGATTTGATAGATACCTTCTGTTGTAAAACTGGTAATCACAGCATCAAACAAACTATGAACATGGGTCATTTATAGACCATGCAGCTATATAATGCACATTCCACACAATTAATATAAACTAGAAGATATAAATAGATAAATATATGAAATAGATATGATATGCTTGTTATAGGGCCAGTGTACTGACATTCAGAGATTGTCTGTTTTCATGTAATCTTACCTAGGAGCAGGTGTTAAGTGACCTTTGCAAAATATATGTTACTGTTCATTGCGGACAAATGTGGTGCACAGTACACATACAACAGTCCAGGAATGACACCAAAGTGCCCTGAAGCTAGCAACACACTAGTGAGGCAACAAAGGCAAGACTTACCACTAACCACAAAATAATAAACAAGGTACAGCTGGCAAAGTACACCTTATCCATATATAGTATGCTGGAGAGTTCACATACCCAAACCCAACAATACTGCATCTTGAGTCATGTAACACACTGACTCTGCACAAATATGCAAGGTACTGCTTTACCAGAGGTGATGGGACTCCCCATTAGCACTCCATGAGGATGGTGTGAGTAGTGCATTTCATGACCAGCTAATAACATGGAAAAGTGGATGGACCACATTCAGAATTTCATGGTCTAAGGGTTATGGATGTCAAAAAAATGTGGACAGGGTTAGCTGTATTGCATAACTACAAGGCCAGTTGTAAAAAAATGCCAGACTATTTTATGTTAACTGAGCAATTGTATTTTTCTGTTACACAGTTGTTAAAAGAATTTTAAAACAATGCTGGCAATATTTAATTAGTTCACTGTGGTATATAAATTTATTTCATGATTAATAGTATTAATATTTATTTATTTGCAATCTACTCATAATTTATACTTAGCTTAAATTGTATTTGTTGAGAGAAGTGGCATCATCTGATACAACACCTCAACCCCAATTAAAATGGGAAAAAAGGATTGATGATGATGAAGTTTATTTGTTTGTTTGTTTATTTATTTATCAATATAATTTATTAACTGGGGTTAGAGCACTGATCCCACTGGACCAGTTTCAGTCTCAGTCCAGAATGTGAACATGCACATTAAGTGGAAAAAACAGACATAATTTATACAATAAAATAGCACACTAAAACAAAGGAATGGTTAATAATATAATAACTGATTTAAAAAAGTAGCCAAAGAAACCACTGTGTACAATGTTTGCATCAGTTAAAGTAGTGAAATGTTAGGAGTTAGAGAAGGGATGCTATAGTGAAAATGATAGGCAAAATATGTCACAGATTAGGGAGACTAGGCTATGTGACCTGAAGCAGAGCATTTACAAGAAGCTTTTGCTGTGAAATGTTCTTTAAGTTATGCCCAAAAGGTGAACTAGTTAGGTATTTAAGATTTGAGGGAAGATTCCTCCAAAGCTTGAGTCCAAGGGTACAAATGAAGTGACTAGAGAACTGAAGTCTTTTTTTAGGCATCTGCAAGAGAGGTTCTAAGTTCGTAGGTTCATAATTTCATAGGTATATGCATGCTAACGACCACCAAGGCCTTTATAGGCCTAGCTGTGCAGTGCAACCCAATTGTGTCCCTATGTATCATGGGCATTTATTAGTAGGGGGTATGTTAGAAGTTTCTAAAAGTTATGGGGGGCTATATTAGTTTGGGCATTACTTTCTGCCTGTGTCTATCAGAGACATGGGGACCAGACCCATAGTGAATTTCTGACTTCCCATCCATTGGTCAAGGTTGTGCTTAAATAGGGACAGGTTAGGAATAGACTCTTCATTGCATGGATAGGGAGCCTATTCAAGAATATGAGGATCCTCAGAGGCACAGATCTGTCTCACCAACATGCCTATTTATGTCGCAAACAAAATTCAAATCCTTGGCTGTAGTGGTTCTGATGTTGTTCATTTTGTGGATGTATCAGAGCTGGATTTATGGATGCCTTGTAGGCCTGTAGGAGACAGAGTATAGAGAGAGGACTTTAAGATGATCTGTATAGGATGATGTGTTTATACCCTGGATTCAACTGGTAAGGAACCTTAGTGGGCATTCCAACTGTTGCATATGCCTGACCAGGTACATGCTGAAGGGGGCATTATACACAATGATGGGTCCGATAAAGGCCAAATAAAGTGACACTATGACTTCCATGGGCTTGGATGCTGTATCCTTATTTATAAGTTGGATGACAGAGAGTGAGTTTCTTACTACCTTGGCAACATGTTGGTCAAAGGCCAGATTATTGTCTACATATATTTTCGAGATCCCTATCGGGTTAACCCTTAGGGGTGTCTTTTTGATGGAGTAATTAGCCTGGGTGGCAGTTTTCTCAAAAGGCACTATAATGCATTTCATGTCATTCACTTTTAGTCTGTGACTTTGTTAGATGTTTGTGTCATGGGGGATTCTATAATAACTCCCAATTTGCATTTATCTGTGAAAGTGGTCAGCTAGAGGGCATTTGCATTAGCTTTTACTCCCAAGAAGTAGATGCCACATAGGAGCGGTCCCAGCATAGAGCCCTGAGATATCCCACTGGTGACCAGTCTCTTAGTTGGGGGGGGTCTCACCAATCCTGACTTTCTGGGTCCTGTCTGTGAGCCAACTGGCAATCCAGCAAATTATATAGGGGTTTATGCCCAGTTTGGTGAGGTTGTCAACTATACCTGAGTGGGGTACTGCATTGAATGCCTTAGCCAGGTCCAGATAGGTGGTATGCAACATTTTCCTCTCATCCATTTCCTTTGTTACCTTCTCAAAGAAGTCCACCAGGTTTAATAGAATTGACTTTTCCTTGACAAAGCCAAACTGGGTTAGGTCCAGGGATTGAAGGTTGCCTATGTTTTTCTGATCATTTAGATGATTATTTGTTCCTTGACTTTGCGTATTAGACTACTCAGACTAATAGGTGTGTAGTTTCCAGAATCAGTTGATGTTCCACCCTTGTGAAGTGGGATAATCTTTGCACTCCTCCATTATCATGGAATAAAGCCTGTTTTGAGGCTATATTTGAAAAGTGACTCAAGTGGTCCTGTTAGATTATGTTTCAAGCTACTTAGCAGGCATCCCAGAATATTGTTGAGGCCCATTGAGGCTAGCCATCTCAGCCTGAGTAACACCTGTTAATCATAGGGTTCAGATTCTTTTAAAGTAGCATTGGTGGTATAGTGGTTAGCGTAGAAGCCTTCCAACCAGTTGACATGGGTTTAATTTCTGGCCAATGCAAGACATCTGCACATTTAAGGGTTGGGAGTGGGCATAATGGTTAAAATGTTTACCTGACAGGCACAAGGTGCATGGTTTGAGTCTCACCTTTGGGAAATTGATAAGCTTAAAATGACCCACAAGGACAACTTGTCTAAGATCTAATCTTTAAAACTTCATTAAAAATGTAAGCCATATCCCTTAGGGGGTGTGTTTTGTGAGCTGTATTATTGGATAGAGTATGGGGGAGTGTTTAGGAATTATATTTTATGATTGGTGGATTAACATATAAATATTTTATTTTGAAATGTTATCTTTGTCTGATGAAGTTCCTAATAATTTAGCTCGGAAAGAAAACGCTTACATTTTTAATGAAATTTTAAAGATTTGACTTCTCTGTGATTTGTGGATTTAATGGTGAGTGTCTCCAGTAGGTCTATGTATGAGCTATGGGATTTTATGGACATTATGGGTGACCTATAGCTTGCTAGGATATTGTATGGGAATTTATGGTAATTTGCACATGGATAAAATTCCAAGGCATTGTCCTGTTTAACCAATGTAGAGCTATGCTTGTTGCTAATATAGATTGACACTCTTCTACTTTTTGTCTCTGTCTGTGCAGCTGATGGTCTAAATGCGTGGACGGTACTGAAGCCTTGTACTACCAGAGTACTTTCTCTGGATTTAAACCCTGTCTCAGCAACAACACAGATGTATACTGTACATTCAACAGAGTGAGGAGAGCTTGTAGCATGTGGAGTTTCTAGGTTAGGCTCCTAGCATCGAGCAATAACACCTTTAGGTTTCTTTGGGTTTTATTTGCTGTATTGGTAGGTTCATCAGTTTAGCATTGCCTAAAGAAGGCTGTAAGGAGGTGGCTAAAGTTTTACCAACATTTTGGAAGCCTAAGGGAGGCAAGTGCAGACCATCCTTTGCAAATCAATGTGGTTTGTTAAATGTGTCCTCCCATGCTGATAAATTTTGAATCCCTTCTGGAAAGATACCAGAAACTATGCCAGTTATTATGTTTATACTGTTCTTAAAAACTTTCTATAAGGCAAACCAGCAGCAAAGCAAAGACCCACATCAAAAGTCTTACTGAGCCTAAATTGTTGAATGGTTACTTAAGCACCATTTTGCCCCTTATATTATCTCTTAAATTCAAGAGCCCAGTCTTTCTTGTTAGGTGACTTCCTTTAAGCAAAAGTTACACAAGACAAATTTAAGAAATTTCATCATTACAGATATCCATTCATGCCCTTGATCAGCATATAATAATACTCAAAATATTCAAGTCCTATAAAGTAGCCAATTGGCATTGTGCTTCCATAGTCATACTCTCCAGTGTACAGGTTCCAACAGTCTTACCTTTCTTATATTTACATGGTTGTCTCCCAGCTTATCTGGCTCTGTGATGATGTTCTAAAGACTCTAATTACTATTATCCAGTTCCATTTGCAAGACTTCATTGTTCACATAGTCAAATGTTTGAGACAATATTTAAATTTGTTATTGGCTGATTGAGCTGATTAGAACACCTGCATTCACATTAGAAAGTACACTTTCAGCACAAGTAGAAAATGTAACTTGTATTGCAGCTTTTGAAGTCAACACTATTTTATGCCAGTTGAAAAATATACCTTTTGCTGAATGGTAGCTTTCAAGAAATTATGTTCCATATGTGCAGACCTCCCAATCAGTAATTTCTGTTTAACCAGCTTGCAGAATTGTGAAAGCACTTTTTTCATCTCGGGCAGAGTTATAAATTGAAACAGTATCAGTGATAGGTTACAACAGGCAATGCTGGTCACTGATGACATTGTCTATAGACATTTTCTATGCCCAGTGATCTCCTGGAAAAGCCAATCAATTGTGTCATCTGAAGTTTTTATAAATCTGAGACTCTCACACCAATCTTCACCTTATAAGATTCTATTTAAGTGCAAATTTTGCTACCTTTCTTTATTTTCTAACATAACCAGTTTGTGCTTGTTGTACAACAAACTCAGAGTTATTTCTTACATCCAGCACACATAGCTAGAATGACAAAATGAGTCACATTATTCTTACATGAACTCACTAGAATCATCTTTGGGTAACTCAAGCTGTTTTACACAATGGTCCAGTAGCCCAGTTACAATTTACATTTGCCCCTGATTGCTTCCAAAGCACTTTTGAGATGTCCCATTTACAGGCTCATTATTCTCTGGTTAGTTGTCTCACTCAGCTGAGGTTCATTATCAACAAGGTTATCATTTAGTGTCTTTCTGTTCATTAACCTACATTGAGTTGAATCTCTCCATCACGTTGAATCTCTCCATCACGTTGAATCTCTCCATCACCTTGCACAATATGCTGTGAAACTAAGTGGTCTGTAGTTACATATGTCCTGTCTGTTTTGCACCATTATTATTTTCTAACATTTCAGTTTCATTTATGCAAGCATTTCTTTTTCTTTTTGTAAACCAAGCCCTCATTCTGCTGTCTCTTCATTGCATCTTGAGTACTTTAAGCTATTATCCCAATGTATGTGACCTACCTCCTTGTTCCTAGAGGGGTCTTTAATGGTTGTGTTGGCTGTTTAACATCGCTGGGCTAAAGTCGCCTCTAGTGATAATGAAACTTCTAGCTAGATTACAGCAAGTTAATTGAACCAGTTGTCAGGGACTTGGGGACACACATAGACAGTAATCTATCCTTTGACTATCACGTGTCTACAGTAGGAAGGAAATCATTCTATGTTGTGCAACTTATAAACAAAAGTATGGCATCTAGGTTCAAGGAGGTCATTATTCTACAGTATTTAGCATTCATCAGGCCTATCATTGAGTACAATGCCCCCTTTGCTATGTACCTAACCAGGCATATCCAACAACTGGAACATCCACAGAGGTTCCTCACTAAAAGAATACAGAGTGTAGGTAACATGCCCTATGCAGACTACCTCAAGACCCTATCCCTGTATTCTCTCTCCTACAGATGTTGAGGGGAGAATTATTCCTGGCAGATTACAAGACAACGTCAGATCCCACTCTGATGGACCGCACCAGAATTACCCATTATAAAGACTTAAACCTTACCTGTGATATAAATAGGACCTGCTGGAGAGATACAGGTATGCATCCCAGAGACTACCCCTTTTCTGGAACAGACTCCCCATCCAAGTGAAGCACAGTTCCTCCATAACCCAATTCACGTGTAACTTGGACACTTGGATGGGAAACAGGAAATACATCCGTGGTTTGGCAAGAATTTCTCTAATGGACACAGACAGCCTGTAAATAGTTCATATCCCAGACCCCTGCTTACAGTTATCAAGGGTACCAGAACCTATCAGAGATTTGGGATGCATGGCTAGGCGTAAAAAGACCCTTGTGGTCATTAGCCTAGTAAACACCTATGAACCTATGAACATGTGAGCCTGGAAGTTGCCTTTGTAGCAAACAGAGGTAGGTGTTCAGTTAGAATGTAACCCTACCCTACATCTGTGTGGCTTATGGAAACAAGACCACTCTTAGGCCCTAGGACAGGCATTCATCCTGGCCTACCTGCTCTGCCTAGTCAGACAGCCATCAAGTTCTCATCTTCACATGGAAATGACTGTGTTCTGCCCCCATTTTTGCATCACCCACACCCTCCCCTCTGGGAAAGAAAAGGTAGAGTCTTTTCATTCTTTCCACATCCCACCCCAGCCCCATCAGGTGTCTGTTCTGCTAAACAAACACAAGTCACCTGAGTCGCATTCAGGGCTTTATCTTTCTGTGCCATGGAGGTGGCATCTAGCCACATTTAGCTCTGATTTATTTACATTAAAAAAACTCAGAATAGCAAAATTTAAAACTTTGCCTGAATGCATCACTTCAAATGAATAAGACAGAGTGAATTTTAACAAAGTAATGCATTTTATAGCTCCTTCCAAACCCTGTACAACAAATATCATTGAGATAGTAGCACTGAACTCAAAATGGGTACATTAAACAATTTCAGTAAAGTATCTAAATAAAAACAATCTCCTACAACTGCTGCACAACTCCCTAACATGCATTGCAAAAACATGTAAATTTAGGATGTGATGCAAAATTTGTACACATATTCTTTGTTTAGGATGACAGCATCTGCAGCAAAGTGTTACAGTGGAAGGATATAGATGTATTCACTCAGGAGTATTTCAAGAAGCGTAAAACATTATTTGTGTAAATAGTTGTCAGTGCAATGTTATAATGAGGCAGCAGGAATGCAGCAAAGAACAGTTTTGTTCCCCTCCATCTCAATGGTATAACTTCACTTTTGATATGGTTTCCTACAGAAGGATAAGGTGCTGATACAACAAATCTGTCAGCATCTTACTAAGTTCAGAAAATGCTTATTCTTCTGTAATTGAACCACTGTCTACATACTTACAAGGATTAAAAACTCACATCCCTGCACCTGAATGAAATAGTCCTCCCATGCATCCAGGCTATGAAAGACGATGTCATGTGGTTATAGGTCAGATAATCATGTAACTGCAGTTGATACACTTGAATCAGCTGTTGAATTAATATAAAGAAAACACCCTTTATAAGAAGAAACCAATATGTAAGACGTACACTGATCTGGGACAGACTTAGCCATATAATACGCTGGGTAAAGTAGGAAGAACAGATTTCTGAATTCAGATATTATGTTATCAGACAATACAATTTCAAGATAACCTAAATTGGTATTCTGTATTTTTTCTCCATCAATGAATGTTGCCACCATGCTGCTACAAGCTCCCGGAAATCTCTGTTACTGAGGGAACAGCCTCCTTATCACCATCAAACATTCTAGATAATCATACTTTAGGCTTTTCCATCATCACCATCATTGCCATCATCATAATCAACCTCTCTTCTCCTATTTTCTACATGGGTTCGTGTGTTGCATCAACTATTGCCCCCTCTCTTGGATTAAATGCCACTTTCCTACCTTCTTTGAAATTCATGCCAGACTGTCACAGGTATTTTCTCACAAAATCCATCCACCTCTTTGCTGTATGCCCTTGTTTCCCCATGACTTCTTCCTGTCTGTCCCAAATTTTCTTCATGAGATTGCCTTCTGCTTTCCTGCACATGTGCCTATATTACCGTAATCTATTCTCTTTCACCTTCTCTGCAATTGGAATTACTCAGGATTTTGCTCTAACGTTCTGATTTCTTTGTCTGCTATAGAGTTTGCTTCCTACCACCCATCTCAGGCAATTCATTGCCATCATCTCTAACTTCCTCAGCTGCTCTGTCTTTACTGCCCAGATTTCTGTACCATACAGTAGTACTGGTCACACCGCTGTTTTGTATGCCTTTCTTTTCAGCTTCTTTGGCATTCTCCTGATACACACTACCCCAAAAATCTGTACCAGGTGGCTGCAGCCTGTTTGATTCTAGCTTTGACCTCCTCATTCAGACTTTCCTTCTCATCAACCACCACACCTATTTACTTGAAGGTGTTAATGTGTTGCACTCTTTCCCCTTCTATCTCATTTCTCAGATTCTTATGCTTTTCTCCCATTTGCTGCCATTACAACTGCCTTATTTGTGCTCAGTTTCATTCACTAACCCTACAGTTTTATATTCCATTCCCCTATCATTTTGTTGAAGTTCTGGTTCAGAGTCTGTCTGTAATGCCACATCCTTTACATACAGCAATGTTCTTGTTCTGTCCCCTCCAATCTGTTTGCTGATGTAGTCTATTACCAGTTTGAACAGCAGTAGGTTCAGGGATGAACATTGATGCACACCCATGGCCATTGTGAGTCCAAGCACTGTTCACACTTCTGTCATTGGGTCCTTGTATATAGCCTGCACTAACTCTTCCAGTGCTTCTGGGACTTCAGACAATCATAGGATTAACCAAATTACCTTTTTCGGGGCCTTGTCTTATGCTTGCTCTAAGTCTAGGAATTCCCAGTTGCACTCTTTCCTCATCTCTAGCTTCTTGTCTGTTGTATGTCTCACTGCAAACAATGGGTTGGTTGTGTGGTAACCTGATCAGAATCCTAACCGCTCACCTACCATCTTACTTTTTACTACTCTTGGAATTCATTTATCAGTCACCCTCTCCAGAACTTTCATGCAGTGTGACAGGAGCTTGATACCTTTATTGTACCCACAGTTGTGAATGTCCCCTTTGTTTTTGTACACTGGCACTATTATGCTTATTCTCCAGTTATCTGGGATGTGCCTTTCTCTCCATACTGCTGTTAGTACCCAGTGGAGCTATTTCTTCCCTACCTCACCTAGCAACTTGATCAGATCTACCCAGACCTCATCTGAGCCTGCTGCTTTGCCTGACTTCATTTTACTTAGTGCTGTTCTTAGTGTTCCACATTGCTGAACCTTTAGGGTCCAATTAGAACATTAACATGACCAGCCTGGCTGCTAGAACATAGCAGAGAGATGAGGAAACCCAAAGTCAGAACTAGCCTTGGATGAAGAATGAGAAATACCTATTGCTCTGCATTTAAGATGTGCTCAAGGATTTTATCATTTTGTCTCTTATAAGGGCAGCAGTGACTGACAGAGGAATAGTGGTCATGAATATAATGCATGCAAGATTTTTTGGATGAAGAATCATCTTAACCAATCAAGCTTTAGCTGAAAAAATTACACTAGGCAATTTAAGAATATTCTTCTGGATATCCTTAGTAACATGATTATAGTTTAGATGTCCAATATCACCATGTACTCCATTAAAGTCCCAAGTACTGAGGATATGAGGCAGACAATTATATATTAAGGAGGGTTTTCAGTACATCAGAAGTTGTACAATTAAATGGAAAAATAAATGATTTTTAGAAATTTACTTGATATCATAAGACAAGCCACAGGTCAGCATTCCTGATTATATCTGCAGAAAGGATGCATTGAGATTGATTATTAACACAAACTGATTATCCACAAATAAAGAAATAACACCATACCTATATGCTGCAAAGGAAACATAAAACCTTCTTATGCTGTGGTGGTCCAAAAATAACTTCCAAAACCAAAAAGACCACATAAGCATGGTACTGCAGATGCATGCACAGCAGCCAAACATCAGCAACACACTCTGCATTACATACCACATGTTACTTCTATCTCTACAACCACAGACAAGAATCAGCAGAGTGATTTGGCCAGGTCTGATAGGTTGTAAGGTAAGTTCACTTGCAGTGATGATGTACTTGTTATTATAAGTGACTCCACAGTGGATGCAACACACCAATGCATTACTCACAAAGCTGAGCAAAGACAGGGCACAAGCCAGATAGCTGCCTGTTAGGTGCTAGAATCCACAATATCACAAAGGCAATCAAGTCCCTTCACCCAAAGTATGAATATGACATGGCCAGTGTTCCTGTAGATGTGAATGACTTACAACGCACACTCTTAGCCTACATGATGAAGGATGTGATAGAATTCTTTGAGTACACTGTTAAGGTTGGAAGGAAGCTAGTCTTGAGTATTATCCTGCTGATAGCGATTCCACAATATAAGCAAAAGATGATTGACTTTAATAATTAGCTTAGTTTTTGATGTCACTCTGAGAAAGCCTGATGAGAGCCAGCCTGAGTGAAATGGAAATCTGTCTCACCTGTACCACCAGGACTTCCTATGTTTATTGCCACAGGGCTTTCACATACTGGCTAAGAAATTCTGTATGCCACAGTGCCTTTGTAAGTGATGTCATCTACTCCAACCACCTACCTAGTAAATACAAATTTGAATCTGCCAAATATCTATATAACCTGTTCAGTTCTAGGAGCCCAGGTAAGAAAACGTCCTCCCTCAAGGTCCTCTTCACTCTGGAAAACCTATACATTTGTGTTGTCACTGAAACCAGGTTCCACTGCTATGACAACATTCCCTTCTTATCTTGTTTTACATTTAGACTCACAAGTTTAGACAGCAGTAACATTCATAGGTTCATAGGTTCATAGGTTCATACTAGGCTATCTGCCCTAGGGCATTTATAAGCCTAGTCAGAGTGTGTTTGGCTTTCGCCACCCATTTTAAATTAATTTTGCTATGCCCTTTTTTGAGGTTAGTATACTGTGCCTCTGTCTAACAGTGACACAGAAGTGATACCCGGGGTAAACCTATGATCTCCCATCCACTCATCAAGATTCCTCTTGAAGAGAGTCAATGAGGGACTCTGCCTAACCTGGACTGGGATTTTATTCCAGAGTTAAGGGAGCCTCTGGGTTATGACTCTGTCCCTCCAGCATGTCCTATTTATTTCAGTGCTGAGGTTCAAGTCTCTCGAGTGCGTAGCTCAATGAGATTTGGATTTTCTGAGGTGCAGCATGTCCATTAATTCCGGGTTGGACATGGCTTTATACGTCAGGCACAGATCGCCTTTGAGCAGGCGGTATGCCACTGAGTAGAGCTGGAGTTTCTTTAACCAGGCAGCATATGGCATCTGTTTGAGCCCTTTGATTCTCTTGCTGAGGTACTTTTGGGGTCTTTCCAGTTGCTGCAGGTGTCTGGTAAGGTACATCCCAAAAGAGGCATTGTACTCAATTATGGGCCTGATGAGTGATGAGTAAAGAGGCACGATGACCTCCCCTGATCTAGATGTGAATCCCTTCATGATTAGGTGGGATATATAAAATATTTTTCTAACCACTTTGGCCACGTGGTTGTCAAATGAGAGATTGCTATCAACTTGGGTCCCCAGGTCCCTAATTACTTCTTCTGTTAATGACTATACACTTTTGGCTTAGCTAGAGGCCATGGCTCTGGTACCAGTTGTCTGTTTCTATGAGGCCCTTTTGGAGGATGCTTGTGTCGGATGGAGAGTCAATTATGGCACCCAGTTTGCAGTCATCTGTGAACTTGGTCAGCCACAGTCCTTCCGTGTTGGCCTGTACCTCCGAGAAATATATACCAAACAAGAGAGGTCCCAGGACTGAGCCTTGTGCGATGCTACTTGTAACTGGTTTGGAGTCTGACATGGCTCCAGCAATTCTAACCATGTGGGTTCTGTCCTTGAGCCAGTTTGCAACCCATCTAGTGACATAGGGGTTTATATTTAAGCTGGTGAGCTTATCTATAATGCCCGAGTGGGGTATTGTATCGAAGGCTTTTGCAAGGTCTAGGTAGGCTGTGTGGACCACCTTCCCCTCGTCAATGGCCTTGGTGACTGTTTCAAAGAAATTGACCAGGTTAAAGAGGCAGGATCTGCCCTTAACAAAGCCGAACTGGGTAGGATCCAGTGTCTGTAGGTCCCCAATATCTTTATTTATGAGGTCCATGATGATCCTTTCCATAGCTTTGCAGACCAAGCTAGGCAGGCTTATGGGGCGATAGTTTCCAGGATCTGTTGAGGCACCACCTTTGTGGAGAGGGACCACTGTTGCTGTACGCCACTCTTTGGGTACATATCCTGTAGTAAGGCTGAGATTGAACAGTAGTTTTATGTTTGGGTTTAGCTCTTCTTGGAGTTCATGTAGGACACAGCCTGGGACACCGTCTGGTCCCATTGATGCTGTGTTTTTTGCTTTGGAGAGGGTGGCTCTTACCTGAACATCTGAGATGTCAGGGGGGCAGCACTCTGCTGGGATAGATATTTGCCCTTTTGGTGGGGAGGGGGAGAAGTTTGCGCTGAACCTGTCAGCTAGGATGTTGGCAATGTCTGTGGGTTCGGTGTATTTTTTGTCATTTTGGACTAATTATGAACATATCTGGGAATTCTCACCCAGGTTCCTAACATAACTAAAGAAAGCCTTGTGATTATCCTTAGTGTCCTGTGCAGTTTTTCTCTCAAAGCTGGCCTTAGACGATTTTATGAGTGTCCGTAGTTTTTTGTTAATACTGATCAGAGATGCCTTCCCTTTTTGGGATTTTGCTCTATCATGTAGTAACTTCCTCCTTCTATTGTATAGTTTGTTTATGGCTGGGGTCCACCAGACAGGACGTCTGCCTTTGGAGGATTGGGTCTTGGTTTTATTTGGGATTGCATGATCCATGCATTCCTGAAGGTGTTCATAGAATGTGTTTATAAAGGATTCTGCGGTCTGGGCGTATTTTCCACAGGCCCGGGGGCTTTGAAGGATTCCACCTCAGTTTTGAGGAGTGTGAAATTTGCTTTAGAGAAGTTTTTCACTGTGGGTTTCTGGGCAGGGGTGGGCTCGGGATGTGAATATCCAGTGAGATTAGTTTATGGTCTGATCTTACCAGTGAGGGATACACTTCTGATCTGGAGCATAGAGTCCCCATGTTGGTGATGATCAGGTCCAGTATGTTTTCCCCTCTTGTGGGAGTGGTAACAAGTTGTTCCATAGCATTTGAGTTTATAAATTTTAGGAACCTTTGAGCTAGGGTGTTGGAGCTAGAGTAATGCTCCCAGTCTATGTTTGGGTAGTTGAAATCGTCCAATATAATGATGTTTGGAGAGACCTTCATATTTTCCAGTGTTCTCAGGAAGGCCGAGTGGGGTTCCTGGGTTTGGGTGGGAGGTCTGTAGCAGGCTATAAACTGGAAGGCAGTTTTACCCACTGTTAGTTGCACATGGATAGTCTCTGATGCTTCGTGCTCTGCCACCAACCTGGAGGTGTGGCTATCTTTGATGAATATTGATAGTCCCCCTCCTTTTGTGGTTTGGTCCAAGTCAAGAAAAGCATGGTATGAGGTATAACCTGGTAGTGCTGAGGTGCTCTTGGGAGCCTTGAACCAGGTTTCTATTACTGCACAGATATCGATGTTCTCCATGCTAAGGAGAGTTTCGAGTGCGTGCATCATGATGTTTAGACTTCTGGCGTTGAGTAGCATTACTCTTAGTTTCTTATCCTTTGTGATACCTATGGAGGTGGGTTTGTCTTTTGAGCCTTGCCTAAAAAAGGCACTATGGGGGTAGCAAGAGCCTTTGCCAATATCCGAAAGCCCAGGGGCGACAGGTGCAAGCCGTCCCTAGTGAAGCATTGGGGCTTGTCGAGCATGTCATCCCAGGCTGACAGGCATTGAATCCCCTTTGAATGACACCAATACATAAGCCAATTGTTGAAATTGATCATCTTGTCTTCATATTTTGGCATCATTCTTGGTGAGGATAAGATGCTACTCAAGGTCAGGGTTATACCGGCCTGGGCTACATGCTCAGAGCGCTCCTCTATGTCTCTTTTCATGTAGTCCAGGGAGGTATGTCTCAGGTCATTCACACCAGCATGGACAATGACTGAGTCATATTTGTACTTGCTTTGGAGTGACCTGAGTGCTTGTGTTATGTGGCAGATCCTAGCGTCCGACAGGCAGCTCACCATGACCTTCTCCTTGTTCAGCCTGGTGAGAGGAACGTCAGTGTGCCTGATGATAGAGTCCCCTATTACAAGTGTATCAGGTGTGTTGTTTAGCCTTAAGGGTTGTGACTGTTCAGCACACTGACTTTGTGAGATATGTGTTGCATGTGTTTTGTTTTGGGGTAGTGGTTGCTTGGGTGTCTGCTTCGGAGGTCTCTGCTGCTTAGGCAGATTTTTATTTAGAGCCTCCGAGTATGTTTTTGTGTGTTTATGTGTTTGGTTTGCTGTTGTGGTAGGTCTATGTGAGACTGGAATTGTAATGAGTGTGGTTTCCTTCTCCTCCTGACTGGTTACGCCAGTACTGAGTTGAGAGAGCTTAGCCTCCAGTTTGACTATATGGCTGCATCTCTCACATGTGTTTTGGGAGGAGGAGAGGGTTGTCTGTGTACATGAGGCAGTTGTAACATTGCCTCAAGATTCCCAGATTCACCAGCTGGACCGGAGAGGAGATTGACAATTGACCTTTGGACATGCTAGCATAGTATTGGGAATTCCTTTATAATTGAAACAAAGGGCCAATGGAGAACAAGGTACTCAAGGGGAGTTTGTGAGGGTGTAGTGCTTTTAATTTTTTAGTGCTGACTTATATAATTGCTTTAGTGAGCAAGTGCCAGGTAACTTAAATGCAATGTGTTACAGGTAACTTAAATGCAAAAACGACAAACAGTAACTTTCTTTCAAGTGAAACAAGGAAATAAGTACAGTAAGCAATGCAGATATCACTAGGGATCCACAGAAGTGCTGAAAAGCCGTGTTGTAGGTGGAATTAGCATTTCAGGGAAATAACAAGCAAACAAACAACAAGCATACAAACAAAGCTAGATTCAACAGGCCTGGATCTAGTCTATGCTACAGCAAACAAGGTGTACCAATTTCAGTAAGAAACAGTTCAAATATACAGGCACTATAAGCCTTTAACCAGAAATTCCCAGCTCAGAAGGGCAGAGTCCAGCCTCTCCTCCCACAAGAGTGCAGACCATGAACCTTCTTAATGTAAAATAACTGGCCTGAAGCCCAAGTGCTTAAACCAGAACTAATACACTTTTAGAATAACAGACACTGAGCCCTCAGTCAGCAGTTCCCAACTTAGAAGGATGTAAGCTACCTGTCCTGCCACCACAGTGCAGGCCACAAACCTTCCTAATGTAAAACAACTGGTCTGAAGCCCAAGTGCTCAATCCAAAATGTTTTAAGAAGCAGTTCAAATATGCAGGCACTATAAGCCTTTAACCAGAAATTCCCAGCTCAGAAGGGCAGAGTCCAGCCTCTCCTCCCACAAGAGTGCAGACCACAAACCCTCTTAATGTAAAATAACTGGCCTGAAGCCCAAGTGCTTAAACCAGAATTAATACACTTTTAGAATAACAGACAATGAGCCCTCAATCAGCAGTTCCCAACTTAGAAGGATGTAAGCTACCTGTTTTGCCACTACAGTGCAGACCACAAACCTTCTTAATGTAAAACAACTGGTCTGAAGCCCAAGTGCTTAAACTAAAAGGCTTAGAATGAGTTACACCAAGCAGTAATAAATATAATTGAGTACTTTTAAGATGATGCAAAAGCAAAATAAAGTAGCAAGAAACACAAATACAGTAAAAGCAGATATTTTTTTTTTCACAACTGAACTTCTTAGGTAACAGAAGGTTGAAACCTGAGACAGCTTTTAAGAAAGAAATTTCAAAAGAACCAAAGAGGTGCTTAGTCTAAGCTGTAGTCCAGGTGACCTCAGTCAGCCAATGACCTCAAACAATTCTCTCTCACTGAAATGCCTGATGGCTTTGGCTAAACCAAGATGTCCCTGAATATGTGCTCAGACACACAGCCTCCACAACCACTAGGTCCAAATACAAGCCTGAATATGGAAATGCTACAAATTATACACATTGATAGCATTTCTGCCTTCATTCAAAATACCACCACCTTTCGACTAATCAACCAGGTCAATGATCTTGAACTCTTTCAAATCCCATTGTCTATAAACATATCACATCCTGACCAATGAATGCACTCCAGTCATTAGACCTGTAAATCTCAAAAGCATATCTTAATAAATTTGAGTCCCTCTCTATTAGCCCAAGCACCATTTTCTTAGGGGAGTTTAATTACACCTCCATAAATTGGCACATCTACACCTCTACAAATAAATATGCACAATAAATCCTTAACTTTATCAGTGCAAATTCTCTTAATCAGCTGGTACTCTCCTCCACTACAAGTGGCAACATACTTGATGTTCTTACCAACACAACCTCTATCTGCCCCTGTACATTGTCAAACTGTCAGTTGACAGCTCGGATCACTTTGCTGTATTTTTGACTTTATGGACCCAGTACAGGTCAACACCCAGTCCAGCTGTCTTTAGAGACTTCCATGAGGCTAGTTTCCTTGAGCTCATTGATGACTTAACATGTTTGAACAGTCCCCATCCATTGATGACTATCACTAAAGTTTATGCTCCTATTTCAATTCTTGTGTTGAGGTTTATGTTGTTATTTATCATGAATAAAGTGTCAATGTTACAAAAAATCCCTCTTGCGGAACTCAACTATAAACAACTTTATAATAAAAGAAAAAAATGATCAGTCTTAAAGACTGGAACAAAAAAAATCGATGTGCTATAATCGACCTCAAAAGAGTTAACTAAGAACTGTGGAGCTAAATTAAACCCTACAATGTTGATTGTCAACCAAAAATTGATATGTCGGCAAAGAATAACCATACGGCATTATTTAATTATATAAAGGACTTTAAAAATAATACCCAGCATTGCACTATACCTATTTCTAATAGCATCATCCAGTCAGACCCTGAGATATAGCGAACATACTTGCAGATAAATTCATCTGCATCTTTTCCTTCTCTGTCATCTTTAAACTTCCCAATACAAAGTATCAAGTCCATACCCCCCAAGTAAGCACCTCTGAACCTTTAAAAGCACAAATAGTTTTCTGAAATATAATATGTCACTGTCACGTCCATCACTTTAAAACAGTGTCTCTGGCTAGCCCTTATACTACTGAATTACTGAGAGATGCTAACAAGCAGACCAGGAACAACCACACTGAAGGGTCAGATAAATTTAGCACCTGTTCAGATGGCTAAAGTGGGACATTTTTTATGGAAGTGCAATTTTGCAGGACACATCATACCCAAAAACAATGTAAAGGGCTAGACTTCCCTTTGGTGCCAAAAGAAAGCTAAAGTTTATAGATTGTGTGTTATTTCCAATATTTAATATCATACTATGGTGCTTAAGAAGCAAAATTGTTGTTTATGCAAATATCCGAGGAAACTTGGGAAGTATTTTTTAGTCCTAAAATCTCAAGGCAGTTGCAGTTTTTCTTGCCCCCCCCCCAGGATACAACTGACTGAATAGGAAGTGTCCTGTGTAAGGAAGGATAGATGGAAATCCCAGTTCCAAATGCCATAATGACTGAAATTTGTAACTGTTGGAAACTGTACTGCAAACTAGTTCTATCAACCAGGATCAATTAAGATATCAGAATATCTGAGGCATCTCAACAGAATTACCACATGTTAAAGAAGGACAACAAGTCACTCTGCAGATATTACCAAGGCTTTCTACCACAGAGCAAGTCTTTGCCTGCATTTTTCTAAATAGTATCTTCCCTTTTGTAAAACACGCTCTGCCAAAGTCTCAGTTTAGATTCATACGTTCTAGTAGGATAACTGACACAATCTTCATTGCCAGGCAAATCCAATAAAACTGTCAAAAACTAAATGAGAGCCTCTACATGGTTTTCATTAACCTGACAAACAGCCTTTGGCTCCATCAGTTGTGAAATCTTGCTGAAGGTACTGTTAAGATTTGCCTACCCTACTAACAAATTTGATACGGTCCTGACTTTTTTATCATGAAATGGCTCTGTCAGTATTCTGTATGGTGTGTCAGACTTCCACATATTCTGCAATCATTCCAATTATCTATAAAAAACACTTTCCCACTGAAATTGACATAGAATACAAAATGGCTGCAGGGTTTTTTCATTCCTGGATTTCTGTGCTCTAGAGACTATAGCTTCCAATGAATCTTTTGTTAATTTAATTGTGCTGATATCTGTGCTGTTTATTTACAAAGCTCTTCCACTGCTCTAATGGTACAAAGTCCAGGATATTTTATCTGCTTGCTTACTACCATGGAAATGTTTATCTACACTTCACATTCCCAAAGAACTGTTGTGTGAAAGCAGACAAGCACTTCTGTATGGTAGTCCTGTCTCCTAAACCCTATATATAAATAAGAAGATTCAACAGACTATAGTACATATACTGAGAAATACAAATACAACCAACTTAGCAGAAAAGCTAAAAACTATATGAAAAACCCTTTACAAATGTTAATCTTGGATAAATGAAACACAAATGGATCTAACCGAATTATCAAGACACTTAAATAAATTACAAAAAATACCTATTTACAAAGGCAAAGATATCACAAAGCTTAACGTTTTTTTTTTACTTGCCTAGCTCCCTCTCCCTTGCTGTAGCTGAAACTTCTGCCAGTGCTTGCTCACTGCATTCACATGAGTGCAGTCACACGTGCTAATAACAGTATATGGTGAACCACTAAGCACAGGTATGGTCATCCAGTCCAATACATGGAATCAAAAGTGGCTTCTCCCTCCAAGGTACGTGAAACAATTGCTGTTCCATTTTCACCAGCAAACCACAAAACCGGTCAGCACCAAGTGAGTGGAACAACTCAATTTATTAATGTGGCAACAACATCAAGGTAATGTGAAAACCACAATACCCATAAAATAATCAGATCAGTTTCAGCATGAACTGTCTTCCTCAGTGATAACAAATAACTGAATAATACAGACATATTTTATACATTATGGGCTGGATTCACGATGGCTTGCATGGAGTCTAAGAGTAGAGTAAGACTCCATGCAGCCATCATGTCTGACGAGCGATCCAGGAACAGCCTGCAGGGGCATGCAAGAGAGCTCCTAAAATGGCTCTTACATGGACAGGGCCGGGTTATGCAAATTACCTCAATTGCAGGCAAAAGGCATGCAAATGAGGTAGATTTGCCATTCAGGAAACCAGAGCCTGTCCGAGTAAGAGCAGTGTTATCTGCAGAAATGTACTCAGTTGACAACTGAGTACCATTCTGCAAATAGCAAAACGAAGCCGTGACAGCTCCAAATAAAGGTTGCATCCAGTGCAGGAAGCATGCTAATGGCCAAATATATGGCCAATGGCAATGTTTCCCGATGCAATAAGAAAAAAAAATTTTTTTTCCTCCGATTTCCGATGTTTAAGCATAGTGCAGCGCCGCGCAAATGGGCTGCGCTCTAAAAACCAGAAAAATAAAAATTAAAACCCACAAATGTGGATTTTATGTAAATTGTTAATTTATATTGCAAGGGAATGGCAGGCTGAAGACAACATGTCCACCGAGTAGAGGTTGCTAAGGGGGGAAGCACAGTCTAAGAGATGTAACCAAGCATTAGTAGGCAATCCTATGCAAAGTAGGGTTAGGATAGTGAATCGCAGGTTTACATAGCAAATGAGCACAATCAGTGGAGTGTAGGAGTAGGACAAGGGGAGTAACAGAGAGGGGTATGTATGAAAGAAGGGAAGCTCATTGGAGCAGAGTGGCATGTGTCAGCTGTCATTTACACATCATTGAAAGAGGTGTGTCAACAGGTAGGCTAGGTAAAGTCAAGAAATGGAAGGTGTATGCCATGAATAACACCGAAGTTTCTTGCTGAGCGGGTATGCACTCGTGTGCGCACCTGTAAACCTGGGTAAGACAGTGTGCGCGCGTGTAAGCATGAGTGTGCACGTTTAAGCTGGAGTAAGCATGTATAAGGCAGTTTAAAGTGTTGTAAGCGCGTTTGCACTGGTGTGCTCGCGTTTTAACCTGAATAAGCAAGTTGTAGTCCATGTAAGCATGTGTGCGCGTGTGTGAGCTGCTGTGAGCGTGCTTGCGCTTGTGTGTGTGGCGCTGCCCCCCCCCCCGAGGAAACTGAAAGGAAATAGGAAGCACAACAAATAGTAGGAAGCTACCAGGGAGTACTAGCAGAGCTAGCAGGTGAAAACAATAAGAATCAGGCAATTACACAGGCAGTACACTAGCCCAGCCGAGCCGAGCCTAGCACTTAAAACTCTGCAAACAACAGTCCATAATGTTTCTCACAAGAGACACTGCAGTAAGCTAATAGAAGGTAAAACTGAAAAAGCTTTACTGAGACAAACAAATGTTAGGGGCTGCCATTGAGGGGTGGTGGTATGGTTGTTTGGTTTACCTGTTTGCCTTACAAACACAAGTTTGGGTCTCACAAGGGATCATAGATAGGGCTTGGCTAGACACTTAAGGGCAGTTTTAGCCTAGTATGAACCTATGCCTATGCCTATGCCTATGCCTATAAGGTGACATATGCAACATGCTGAGGGTGGTGACAATGGAAATGCTGCTGGACAACCCACAATGAGGCGACGGAGAAGAGTGTACAGACCCAGGGTAACCTTCCAGGGGCTACATGAGCAGGAGATAGTGGAGTGCTATAGAGTGGACAGAGACCTCCTGCAGCAAATTGTTGAGCTGTGCAGGCCACACCTCACACACAGAACCAACAGAGGGGTACCCATCCCAGTGGAAACCAAGGTATGTGTTGGCCTAAGAATATTAGCATCAGGTACCTTCCAGAGACCAACTAGTGATATGATGGGGATATCACAGGCATCAGCATCCAGGGTACTGCACCAGTTCATGGATGCCATGTCAGCACATGTCAGTGATCATGTATATTTCCCCAATTCCCGTGAGGTATTGGCCAGCAATATGCGTCTCTTCCAGCAAATAGCGGAATACCCTGAGGTAGTGGGTGTAATAGACTGCACGCACATACTCATCAAAGCACCAGCCGGTGAGCAGGGTCAGGTCTACTTCAGCTGCAAGGGCTTCCCCTCCATCAACTGCCAGGCCATGTGTGATGCCCAGGGCATAATACTGAATGTGTGTGGTGGCTGACCTGGAAGCTACCATGATTCCCATATCTGGCATCTGACGCAGCTGTACCAGACATTTGCCAATGGGGACATCCCACATGGTCACCTAGTGGGGGATGCTGGCTATGCACTGGAGCTGTGGCTGATGACACCCATCAGAAATGCACACACACCTGAACAGGAACGCCATAATGAGGCACACGCACAAACACGAAATGTAATCGAGCGTGTGTTTGGGCTGTTCAAGTCACAGTTCTGGTGCCTGGACACATCTGGTGGAGCCTTACAGTACTCACCAACTACATGTACCCAAATTGTCATGGTATGTGTTATGCTACATAATATGATCCTGCGAAAACAGCTGCAGCAGGACCAGCATGGGGCAGGGACAAACAGCCCCCCACCATTGCCAAGGCCTGCACAGGCACAGGGTGACTTGGAGGAGGAACAACCTGAGCCTGCCCCAGTAGGCAGAAGGAGGTATGCCCAGTATGCTTTGGCCTTGGCAAAGAGGCAACGCATAGCACATACACTGGCTCAGTAGGAACTCTGGAAATGATACCTCTCTCTGACTCACACATATAGTAAAAGGGATGCCTAAGTTGACACAACCTGCTTTCAAACATGTACAGGGAGTGTAGTATGTGCATCCGACATAGGCAGCCCTGTAGCACCACCTGAGGCATGATTGCCATGTGTTAAGCAATGTAAAGCAGTGCCAAACAGCATTTACGACCATGTAGTTTCTGCAAACAGAATTGCACACACCAACTAGTGCAACTGTGGTCAATGTTGAGTAATAGTGGGCAACGTCCAGCAAAGTTGGTGAATATTCAGCAATGTTGGACAAGCCTGGTCTAAGTAGGGTATAGCTGAACAAAAGCCAACATGCTCATATTTGCTTAACTGGCCCTTAAGCAGTCTGGTCTGCTCAGTATGAAAATATAAAGCAGTGATGGGCCTCGAACCCAGGATACTGTGCACTATAGTTAAAGTACTGAACCACTAAACCATGACAGTATTGCAGTAGGCAGCCAGTATGAAGGAATGTTGATAGGTCTATGCAAAGTATCTCATGGAAACCATGCAGGCACAGCATAATCCCTGTTGAGTTATGACACAAAGGTGAGTCCTGCAGTAAGAACAGAACTTGACTTCCAACACACACACACACACACAGTATAAATGGTAATATTGGTCATGTTCACACACATCCACAAATGTAGTGAACCTCAGATCACAACATACTGAAAGGTCACACTGGGCATGCTCACACACTTGAATAAATGAGACAGATGTCAGGCAACAAAACATGGAAAGCCTGAACTGGGCATGCTCACACACTTAGGCCATGTCTGAGTACAGCAGTGGGCCACACATATCTGGCAGTTACATGTGTAAACCCAGGAACCTCTCACTATCCAGCAATCTGCCCTGTGCACACAGTTACATGACAACAGACACATATATAATATAGTGGAACCCTGTCATAATCAAATATGTTCTGCACATACCCAAGTTGTTCATAGAAACTGGGAAAGCAAAGTTGATAAAGACCTGCAAACAGTATCAGCAATAAATATTGTGCATTCCAAACATAAGTATAGGTTCAGAGGTCAATACTAGGCTATCTGTCCTAGCGCATGTACAAGCCTAGCCAGAGTGTGTTTGGCTTTTGCAACCCTGTCAGATTACTACACTGTGCCAGTGAATAGTAAGTCACACAAGATAGCCCATGTACGTCTAGGCTAGTGTGCCTCTGTCTAGCAGGGACACACAAGATATCCCAGGGGTAAACATACGATCACCCATACAGCTGTCAAGATGTCCCCTGTAGGTGGACAGTGGGTGGCTCTGCCTATGTGAAACTGTGATCACAATCTGGAGTGAGTGGAGGCCCTGGGATAAGAATCTGTCCTTCCAGCATGTCCAATTAACATCTGTGCTGAGGTATATGTCCCTGGAGTGTGTAGCTCCAAGGGAGTCGGATATCCTGAGGTTGAGCATGTCCAGTAATTCTGGGTTGGGTATTTCCATGAACAACAGGCACACATCATATCCGAGTAGGTGGTAAGCGACTGAGTATAGCTGGAGTTACTGCACCCGAACTGAGCAGGTCATCTGTGTGAGTCCCTACATCTGCCTGGTGAGGAACTTCTGTGGCCAGTACAGTTGCTGCAGGTGTTGGGTAAGGTACACCCCAAACGTGGCATTATAACCAAGCATGGTTGTGATAAATATAGGGGCACAATGACCTCACTCGATCTACATGTGAAACCATATGGTATAAGGTGGCTTATTAAGAAGGTCTGTCCAACCACTTTGGCAACGTGAATGTCAAAGGCGACAGTACAAAAAAGTCATGTCCCCAATCACCTAACAACTCCTACCATATGTAATGGAGTACTATCAATGTGTTAATGTGTGGTCATGTTGCTATTCCCAAAGGGGATGACTATGCAACCAATGGTATTTAGCTATAGGCCATGGCTCAGGCACCAGTCATCCATCTCTGTGAGACCCTGTTTGAGTATGCATGTTGCAGCCGGAGAGTTAATTATGGCACCCAGTTTGCAGTCAAGTGCGAACAAGGTCAGCCATATTCCCCCTGTGGTAGCCTGTATGTCAGACAAATATATACTGAACAAGAGAGGTCCCAGGACCGAGCCATGTGGAATGCTACGTGTAACTGGTGTATAGTCAGACATGGCACCTGCAAGTCTGACCATGTGGGTGCAAACCCTGATTCAGGTAGCAATCCACCATGTGAGATATGTGTCCATATCAATGCTGGTGAGCCTATGCATAATGCCCCAGTGGGTTATTGTGTGGAAGGGGTTTGCAAGGTTCAGGTAGGCTGTGTGGACAACTGTCCCTATGTCGATGGACCTGTTAACCGTGTAAAGAATACAAACATATTCAAGAGGCAAGATCTGCCCATAACAACGCTGAAATGTGTAGGACACAGTGTCTGTAGGTTCCCGATGTGTATGTATAAGAGACCCATGACAATACGCTCCATAGTGTTGCAGAACAGGCTAGTTAGGCTTATAGGGCAATATTGTATGTGGTCCATTGTGGCACCAACTCTGTGTAGTGGGACCACTGTCGCTGTACGCCATTCTGTGGGTACATATCCTGTAGTAATTCTGATATTGCACAGTGATGTAATGTGAGGGTTACGTCTGTCATGAAGCTCGTGTAAGATGCATGCCGGGACACCATCTGGTCCCATTGATGCTGTGATGTATGCTTTGGGGAGGGCAGCACTCACCTGTTACTGTGTGATGTCAGGGAGGTTACACTCTGTTGGGATGGATAGTTGCTCCCTAGGGGGGATGGGGGGAGACATCTGCACTGAACCTGTTTGCCAGGATGTTGGCAATGCCAGTGGGTTCAGGGTAAGTTTAGTCAGTATGCAGTAACACACAGCATATCAGTGAGTGTCCACCCAGGTTCCTGATATAACTGAAGAAGGCCTTGTGACAGTCCTATGTGTCTGGTGCAATTGTCCATGAGAAGCAGCCCTTAGATAAGTTCATGAGTGATTGTAGCTGTCTGCTAGTACAGATCACAGATGCTTTCCCTGTCTGGGATTGTGCTCATGTAGTAGCTTCCTCCTGATGTTGAGCAGCTTATTAATGGCTGGGGTCTACCAGACAGGTCCCCTGCCATTGGAGGAGTTAGTCCTGTTGTTATTTGGGATAGCACAATCCATGCAGTCCACTAGGTGTCCATAGAATGTGTATGTAAGGGATTCAGCAGTTGGAGCCATATTTGCCACTGTCTCAGTGTCTCTGAAGGATACCACCTTGTTTTGGTGAAGTGAGATGTTGGCTCATGAGAAGTTCACCAAGAATACCCAGGATGGGTGTGTGGAGGGTATATGTATGTCCAGTGAGTTATATGTATGTTCTGACCTTACCAATGAGGGGTATATCACTGGTGTGGAACATAGAGTCCCCATGTTGGTGATGATCAGGTCCAATATGTATTCCCCCTTGTGGCTGTGGTGACTGGTTGTGCCATAGCATATGAATTAACAAATTGTAGCAACTGTAGGGCGAGGGTGTTGGGGCTTGAGTAGTATCCCCAGTCAATATTAGTGTATTTGAAGTCACCCAGTATAATTCTGTTTGTGGAGACCTCCATATTCCCCACTGTTCCCAGGAATGCCGAGTGTGGTTCCTGAGTATGGGAGGGTGGTCAGTAGCAGGCAACAAACTGAAAGGCAGTTCTGCACAATGGTAGTTGTATATGTATGGTCTGTGATGCTTTGTGCAGTGCTACTAACCCGGAGGTGTGTGTATCTGTGATGTATATGGATACTCCCCCTAGTTGTGTTGTCCGTTCCAAGTCCTGTGGCCAGAAAGCATGGTATGAAACATAACCTGGTAGTGCTAGTGTGCATATGTGAGCTGGAACTAGGCGTCTGTTAGTGCACAGATATCGCTATCCTCCATACTGAGGAGAGTCCTGAGTGGCAGCAATAGGAGGGTAACACATCTGGTGTTGAGCAGCATTACCCTTAGTGTCATATAACCTGTAATGTCTATGGAGGTGGGTTTGTCTATTGAGCCCTGCTCAACAAATGCACTATGGTGGTAGCAAGAGCCTTAGCCAGCATTTGAAGGTCCAAGTGTGACAGGTGCAAACTGTCCATACTGAAGCTACGTGGCATGTCGAGCATGTCACCACAGGCTGACAGACACTGTATCCCCTATGAATGACACCAATTTGTTAGCCAACTGTTAAACGTGATATGTTTGTCTGTATACTTTGACATCATAATTGGTAGGTGTAAGATGCTAAACAAGGTCAGGGTAATACTGGCCTGGGCTACATGATCAGAGTGTTCCTCCATGTACCATGTCATGTGGTCCAGGGAGTAACGTCTGATGTTTTATGCACCAGCATGGACAATGATGGTGCCAGTCCTGTACTTTTTTTGGAGTGACCTGACTGCATGTGTTATGTGGCAGATCCTGGCACTCGACAGACAGCCCAAAGTGACTATTCCCATGTTTGGGCTGGTGAGTGGTACGTCAGTGTGTCTGACAATAAGTGTCGCCTATTACAAGTGTACTAGGTGAGTTGTCTAGCCTGAAGGGCAGTGACTGTGTGGCACACTGACATTGTGAACTATGTGATATGTGGGTATTGTAGTGGGGTAGCAGTTTTGTGTGTGCCTGCTGTGGAGGCCTCTGCTGCTTAGGCAGAGTTCATTCACAGCATCTGAGTATGTCTATGTGTGATAATGTGGTTTGAGTGCTGTCGCCAGAGGATATGTGAGACTGATATGTGTTGTGTGTGGTTACCTTCACCACCTGATAGACTGTGCCAGTCATGGGTCGAGAGAGTTCAGCACCCTGTATGTCTCTGTAGGTGCATCTCACACATATAGCTGAGTTTGTTGGGAGGAGGAGAGGGTTGTCTGTGTACATGCAGCAGATGTGACATTGTGTCAACATCACAATATTCACTAGCTGGACTGGAGAGTACACACGAAACTGACCCCTGGACATGCCGGGATATTATGATGACATACACTGTAGCCAGATCACAAAGGATCAGCAGGGTGTCAAGTGTGTAAAAGAGTATAGCAGGTATTAGTGCTCAGGTTCGTTGGTGTTCTGTAAAGAGTAGCTGAGAAGGAGTCCAGACTGAATCATGACACCTCTGACAGCTATGTCATATATAGCAATGTACACCCATGTATGTCATGAGTCAGGGCCAACTGTACCTGACTGACAATGCCGACATCCTGACAGACAGGCCCATATATACAGACCCACCTTCCACTGACGATAGTCCATATCAACATACCAGGAGATATCACATGTAGAATGGATGAACAGCTACCCCCAATGCCAAAAGCATGGCAGCAAGTGGAATACATTGATTCACAATATGTGTCATGCATAAACTACAGAACAAACAGATCCTGCACCTGAACAGTCAGCTGAGCCTCCCTCCCTACACAGGATGTGGAACTGTTGAATGTGTTACAGCAACATATGGCACTCCACACAAGTGTTGGTGCACAACACACCATGGTAAGTACAGTCCAGTACACCTATGAAGTCTGATCTGCAAGGCCATGTAGTCCATCATGGTTGAAGTCATAAACAGAGCTATTGGAAGCTGACATACACACAACCCCACTAACTGTGGTATGTTCATGTGAGTATCATGTTTCCCAAACATGCTAGACTGTTTGCAAGGCAGCCACCCCGGACATACATCACTGAACACAGCTACATATGTCTCACATAGACTTTGAATAGCCTGTGATCAACATCCCAGACACATGTAGTACCCACAAAACCAACAAGCTGTGCATAAATATGTGTTGACATATGAAGGAATGTCAATGTGTCCACAGATAGATCACACAAGGTAAGGATTATGAGTTCCTGTTCAAGCTGTTGACACCCGATGACCCACATGGACCATTCCTGGAATGGCATAAAACAAAGTGTACACACATTACCATGTCCAGTCTGATGATGTTACCATCCTATAAACACAGCAGGAGAAGTGAAACCACCCAGTAAAGCAAATAGTGTGCCGTGTTAATGCATCTCTCTCTAGTATCATAACATAGTTAGGTAGAGGTTTGAATGCTGACTGTGTGTGTGTGGGTGGGGTGTGTGTATGTGTGCAATTGTCTTTGAAAGGAGTGCCCTTTTTGGAGACTGGGAAAACACACTAAAAGAGGTACATTCCTCTTTGGAAAGACTGATGATGTCACCATCCTATAAATACAGCAGGAGAAGTAAAACCACCCAGTAAAGCAAATAGCGCACTGTGTTAATGCATCTCTCTCTAGTATCATAACATAGTTAGGTAGAGGTTTAAATCCTGCAAATACTGACTGTGGGTGGGGTGTGTGTATGTGTACAATTGTCTTGGAAAGGAGTGCCCTTTTTTGGAGATTGGGAAAACACACTAAAAGAGGTACATTCCTCTTTCAAAAGACTGATGATGTCACCATCCTATAAATACAGCAGGAGAAGTGAAATCACCCAGTAAAGCAAATAGCGTGCTGTGTTAATGCATCTTTCTCTAGTATCATAACATAGTTAAATAGGGGTTTGAATCCTGCAAACGCTGACTGTGTGTGTGTCACTGTTGGTCAATGCAGTGTGAGTTTTGCTTTTACTATGGTATGACATATTATGATTGCAACAGTAAGTGCATTGCACACAGCAGGTATCTGCTGTGCAAAAATATATGTGTACATGTCCCCTCAATCAGTACATAGGTGTGAAGCCTGCATACTACATGAATACATTTGTTTCCATTGACAGGTTGTGCTGCTGCTTCTCAGATCGTAGGTCACATATGTATGTATGTGACAAGGCCGTCCACTGTCATGATCCGTGGACTAGGTCATCTGTGCCACACACACCCATGACAGTTACCAAAGAGTAGTGTGAGTGAGGGTATATGCCTGGGGTATATGTCAGACATGTTCATACACAACAACGACTGCCAATAATGGACAGTCTTTATAGGTGCACAACTGCCTTGTGGATATGCATTCAGGCCTCTAATGTCTTATGTGATACACCTTGGGACTCCACAATACCTATGGATATGTGGATACCACGGGACACATGACATAACATGTGGCCGTATGTACACATTGGTACCCAACATACATGTTGAGGGCTACCACCTGTGTGCTACTGACGGGATAGTATGTATAGTACATGTGGATGACTATGCCATAGTTGGCTTACTGCTATACAGCATGTATCAGACAACAGGTATCTGTCTGTATTATACCCTTGTGTAGGATATGCGTCCCATCCAGGGAATGCATTATAGGCCAATGCATGCATTTCCAGATATGGATGGACACATCCCAAGTGTGTTTGCATGTACCTAGGGGGGCTATATGCCAAACAGGTGTGGTCACAGGAATGGGTGGTGGTCATTACCACTGGTCAGTGTTATAGTGTAGCACTGGAAGGATCCAACTGTTACTGAGTTCCCTACAACTGTGTGTCATTTGTCAGGACATAATCCAATGATTGCTTATAGTCATGCTGTTGAGGTTGTGTATACTACCAGACTGCAAATCATCGACAGATATTAATGGTATCACCCACAGCATGGTGTCAACCCATGTCATACACACATGTCTACCCATGTTGGTACATAACTGTAGTAGAATGCATACTGTCCATTGAAAGATACTATGAGATGTTAACAATGTGTACAACAGGGTGTGCCACAAGTCCCATGTGTCCACTATGCACGTACATGCAGACAGTGCACACCCACCATGTTCATAGATGTACACTTGCTAATCTGTACTGCACACATCGCACACATACTGTCCACTCACTAACACATTCTGGAAACACATTACACTTCAGCCAAGTGGCACATGGGTGGACAATACATACTCAGACCTAACAGTGGTGTAAACAATGCTACATTGACAATCAGAGCTTTGATGCATAATGTCTGCTCAGATATACCTACAAGGATGTCATTACACTTTCCTGTTGACAACTTGCTAATATTGCTACACTGCTATAGTGTCACCCTGTGCATCAGCACCATGTTAGCCTGTTCCTCTGTCAATGTTACAGATGACAGGAGGCAACACAGTTATCATCATATGCACA
The DNA here is from genome assembly GCF_019279795.1 of Protopterus annectens. Lineage (NCBI taxonomy): Eukaryota > Metazoa > Chordata > Ceratodontiformes > Protopteridae > Protopterus > Protopterus annectens. The sequence continues at coordinate 467,327,374 of NC_056741.1, forward strand.
GGGTGTTTTGTTGTTTGCCAGAGCCTGACATTGACCCATCCAATCGACATGTCTGTGTGTGTGTGTGTGTGTGTGTGTGTGTGTGTGTGTGTGTGTGTGTGTGTGTGTGTGTGTGAGGGACAACAGTACAGCATGGGCCAATGTTGATGTAATGTGTGTGTGTATGTGTGAGCCCTAGTTGATTGGTTAATGTGTGTGTGTCTGCATGCACACAGATCCACCATGTGGCTGCCATATACGGTAGTTTGTGGGACAGCCACAGACTGTACCTGCTAGGCTGTACAGATCATTGTCTCTGGCCATGGACACAGTACCTGTGCCTGGCAGGGGTGCTACGGACAGTATCAGGTACCAACCCTGACTGGGTACTGTTATCAGAGGCAGAGGTATGATGACTGGACCCATGTCCCTGCTGGGACTGGCCAGAGCCACGTGCACATGGTCTACTGGGATGGTCAATGGACAGGCCAGCCCCAGCATTGCTGGGGCTGGTACTGCCACTACGGGAGCAGCTGTGAACTGGGGGCCATCCGCGACCACTGCCAGCTGTTGCTGTTGCTGGCATGCATCCGCGTTGACATCGCAACCGTCCCGCACAGTCCTGGCTCATGGAAGACATATTGTGGAGGGCATCTAATGTCTCCCCCCAATGTCTATCAATGACCTCGGTGTAAGTCCGGATGGCACCGGCAAGGTCACGGATGCTGTCATTGATAGCGGTGTAATGTGCCCTCTGCACCCTAAGTCCCTGCCTGGTGTACCATTCCATATGTGCCTGAGCCTGCATTACAGCCCGGAACATACTGGACATTGTAAGACCTGTGAGGGCATGCCTGCCAGGGGCAATATGACCAGTGGTGCTCCCCTGAGAACCCCTGGACCTCTGCCTATGTGGTACCATTCCAGGAATATGGCTATGGCTGCTGTGAGGGGATGCAAGTGCCATGGGTACCACACTCTCCTGGTCAATGCCAACTGTATGCTGTCCCTCGCCTATGGCCATTGGTGGTGAGGGATGTATTGACAGTATGAGTGTGCACATAGATGGGGTTGAACGCTGTGTACTGTCGATTGGCAGACCAATGACAGACCCTGTCAAACCTTCCTGTGCCAAATTACATGTCTCATCATCACCACTATTCATGGCAGTGGCTTCAGGTTCCCTGCTGCTTGCAGCCAGCCCTAACTCAGCACCTGTGAGAGGAAGACAGGAAACACACTTTACGGTCTGCACATGAACACATGCACACATGCACACATGAACACTTGCAAACATGAACACATACACACATGAACACATGAACACTAATACACTCCTCACTACAGCACATACACACACACACCAGCAATCCAAAACATACTCTATAGTGGGTGAAGGTGGGTGTCAGTATCACAAGGTAAACAGCCACCATACACGTGTCAGCATGCAGAATATGTGTTGCACAAGACCATGCAGTGCAAGTGTAGATGCCCCTATTTAATGGCAATATACATGGCTTTGATGCAACTGTGTAGTTGTTCAGTGATTGGCTACACCCTGGAACACAATGTGTACATGGACACAACATTGCTGTGCAAGTATTATCAGCTCTGCAATGCCCTGTGCACCATCACTCACAAGTGTACATGCCAGGGCTGCATGTGTTATCTGTGTGACACATAGATATCAATGTCTGAGTACAGTGTCTGTGTCCATAGCAGATAATAGTCAGCACGGGTGTAGCACATGCATGCTATGTACACACACAGGATGTGTGGTGCATGTTGATGTGAAGGAACCCCAATGCTTGACATGGCCAGTGTACACTGGTTATGGTGAGTGTGGGACATATTGCAGATATGTCGGTGCCAGACATGGCATGGCATGCTACACGACTGCAACATTAAACACCACACATTCCCAATGTGTGTCAAGTGACCTATACACCCACTAGCATTCCAGGACATATATGTGACACTTTGTTTGGATGGCAACTGCTGTTCATATTGTGTATACTGGCATATGTAAGCACACACACAACATGCTATGCATATTGTGTATAGGTACATATGTTTGCACACGCACAACATTAAGGTGCAAAGCAATGACTGCTATGAATAGTACTGTGGTCACTGTAACTGGATGGGGTGTAGTACCCTGTGCCATCATCAACATGCATCTTGTGGTCACTCACAGCTACTAATGTGTGCAAGACCACCACCTAGCATGCTGTACCTGAACTGCAGTACCCTGGCTACGTTTACAATTACACAGCCACCTTGTACATGGGTGTGTGAGGTGCCCAGTAGGGATCATTGCCTAACATGACTGTGTTATGTGTTGCAGAGTGTTGCACAGCCGCATGATAGGCCTCTACCCCTGAGGTACATCATGTGTGTGCATGACATGTGGGATAATTGAAGTGTGACCTTACAGTGGGTGTGTGGTAATGCCAAATGTAGCATGTTTTGTGTACTGCATATGATAAATGTTTTCTGTTGTGTACAGCTGCAGCAACTATGCATATCCAATGTGCAGTACAGTGTTGCCACAATTGTGTCTGCTGCACTGTGCATTTCATGTGATTGAGGCAGCTACTGACTTTACTGAGATGATTGATGTCTCACAGCAAACATGCACAGCATGCATTATGTGTAGGCGTGTTACGTGTACATGGCCTACACCTCACCTATGACATGCACATTTCATTACCAATATTAAAGTGTTAACACACTCACCAGCATGTATCATCTGCCCTGCTGTCACACCAGAGGGACCTACAAGAATATGACACAGTTTGTCAGTGACCACAACTGTGGCATTGCTACTGTGAGTGTGCTAAACTACAGTGGAACAACAGTCAACAGTCACAGGTGTATGGATACTATTCCAAATATCAGTAATGCACACGATAGGCAGCACAACTGCTAAACACACAGTACACATCTCACATATGCATATTCTAACAATACAGGTAACAGTAGTCTACAGCTAGGGCATATTACCTGCATGCTCCATGTCATCCTGCTGGGTGGCTCCGGCCTCCATGATGACACATGTGTGATGCTGTTGCTGCTGTAGGCCAGGAGCCATCATGCAGAGGAGCAGCTCCTCCACTCTGGTGAGGGGGGATGTATGGCCACCCCACCACCTGTGGCAAGCTGTTGCCTATGGATATCAGACGCATGCCGCCGGACATGTCTAATTAAATCACTGCAGTGATGGTGTACCTGCTCATATGTCCGGTTATGCATGCCTATGTCATTTACCCGGCAAACAAGGACTTGCCACAGTGCAGTACGCTCATGCTGGTGCTGGCTGGCCCTGGAAAAAGCAGGTTATAGTGCTGCACCAGGCTGTTCTGAATTTCCTGCTCCTCTGCAGCTGTATACGATGGATTACGTTGATGAGCCATAACCCTGGAAGACAATTAAACGATATGTGTGAGCAAGTCATGTGGCACACTTAACATTATGAAGTACAGATATCACTTTACTGCCATATATGGCATCTATCTGTCTATCAGAGGATACACATGTTCAGTACCACATATCAGTGCTCAGCCCACAACTGGCTGACAGTGCCTGCCACACTCCATATAACAAACTAGTATACACCGGTACTCGGCACACTGTTTGGGATACCATGCACAACATCGCCACGGGGGTATATATCAAGCTATTGCATGCAGACATATGTCATCCAATGCATTGAATGTAAAGTACATTTACAGTATTACCAGTAAACCACCCTAGTTGTTGATGACATACCCCTACCTAACATATGTGCACGGTTGTTAATATAGCTGGCATACTGCTGTAACACAGTATACATGTTGCTAGGTACACACACATACCCTGTAACACACGTGATTGCAGGCATGGTACAGGCATCATTACACACACATCAGACATACATACAACACACAGATGTATGCCGACACAGATGAGCATTACCTGTGTACCTTATAGTACTGTGTGCCCCTACTTACAGATACCTATGTCTGAGGTATGTAATCTGTGCAGACTACAGGAAACACACAAGACAGTGTTATTAGGGACTGTGAACATACACCATACTGTGCTGTTTAGGCCTACAGTTACAGGTAGTACTACAGTTCATATGTGAGCTGGATTCACCAGCAGTACCACTTACTGAGTGTACATGTATTGCTTCAGCCTACAATGGGACACCACAGTCGTACACAAGGAACTACGTCACAACATATGCCATCCTACTATGTCTGCATCCCAATAACTGACACATCTTTCTCTGGCCTCACACCTAGGACACAAACTACCATGACAGACACAACCTCACACTAAGCTATCACACCTTTACAAACCTTGCACACAGTCACTGTCACACTCATTCCACCTCACATAGCAGTTATTGCACTGAGTACATGTGTCTGTGCATTGTGTCATAGGTAGGTAATACGCTATTGGCCATAGGGCCTAGAGCAGCCTAGCCATATGCTACCCTGCCCTTTGACACACATGTAATGTGATTACACTTGCTGCTGTCAACCGGGTACACAGATGTGACTCCCAAGGCATATTACCTATCTACAGAATGATCATCAGGGGTATGTATGACATCTGCTAGTGAGGAGCCTTGTTTGTTAATGCTGGGTGGTTTAGTCCAGAGTATGGCATATTTGTGGATAGGAACCTGTACCTCCAGCATGTGCTGTTTAGTGAGGTGACAAGGATTAGGGCCCTAGGTCATGTAGCCCAGAGGGATTGTGAGGTGTTGTCATGGTGGTTGGCCAACTGCTATGGGTGTGACATACCTCTGTATGTCCGGCAGTGGTAACCTCTGGGTGGGCGGTATGCAATGCACTCTAGCTGTGGTTTTGTGGGTCAGTCTGGAGACTGGGAAAACACACTAAAAGAGGTACATTCCTCTTTGGAAAGACTGATGATGTCACCATCCTATAAATACAGCAGGAGAAGTAAAACCACCCAGTAAAGCAAATAGCGTGCTGTGTTAATGCATCTATCTCTAGTATCATAATATAGTTAGGTAGAGGTTTAAATCCTGCAAATACTGACTGTGGGTGGGGTGTGTGTATGTGTACAATTGTCTTGGAAAGGAGTGCCCTTTTTGGAGACTGGGAAAACACACTAAAAGAGGTACATTCCTCTTTGGAAAGACTGATGATGTCACCATCCTATAAATACAGCAGGAGAAGTGAAATCACCCAGTAAAGCAAATAGTGCACTGTGTTAATGCATCTCTCTCTAGTATCATAACATAGTTAGGTAGGGGCCTGAATCCTGCAAACGCTGACTGTGTGTGTGTCACTGTTGGTCAATGCAGTGTGAGTTTTGCTTTTACTATGGTATGACAAATTATGATTGCAACAGTAAGTGCATTGCACACAGCAGGTATCTGCTGTGCAAAAATATATGTGTACATGTCCCCTCAATCAGTACATAGGTGTGAAGCCTGCATACTACATGAATACATTTGTTTCCATTGACAGGTTGTGCCACTGCTTCTCAGATTGTAGGTCACATATGTATGTATGTGACAAGGCCGTCCACTGTTGTGATCTGTGGCCAAGGTCATCTGTGCCACACACACCCATGACAGTTACCTAAGAGTAGTGTGAGTGAGGGTATATGTCAGACATGTTCATAGACAACAACGACTGCCAATAATGGACAGTCTTTATAGGTGTACAACTGCCTTGTGGATATGCATTCAGGCCTCTAATGTCTTATGTGATACACCTTGGGACTCTACAATACGTATGGATATGTGGATACCAAGGGACACATGACATAACATGTTGCCGTATGTACACATTGGTACCCAACATACATGTTGAGGGCTACCACCTGTGTGGTACTGACGGGATAGTATGTATAGTACATGTGGATGACTATGCCATAGTTGGCTTACTGCTATACAGCATGTATCAGACAACAGGTATCTGTCTGTATTATACCCTTGTGTAGGATATGCATCCCATCCAGGGAATGCATTGTAGGCCAATGCATGCATTTCCAGATATGGATGGACACATCCCTAGTGTGTTTGCATGTACCTAAGGGGGCTATATGCCAAACAGGTGTGGTCACAGGAATGGGTGGCAGTCATTACCACTGGTCAGTGTTATAGTGTAGCACCGGAAGGATCCAACTGTTACTGAGTTCCCTACAACTGTGTGTCATTTGTCAGGACATCATCCAATGATTTCTTATAGTCATGCTGTTGAGGTTGTGTATACTACCAGACCACAAATCATTGACAGATATTAACGGTATCACCCACAGCATGGTGTCAACCCATGTCATACACACATGTCTTCCCATGTTGGTACATAACTGTAGTAGAATGCATACTGTCCATTGAAAGATACTATGAGATGTTAACAATGTGTACAACAGGGTATGCCACACGTCCCATGTGTCCACCATGCACGTACATGCAGACAGTGTGCACCCACCATGTTCATAGATGTACACTTGCTAATCTGTACTGCACACATCACACACATACTGTCCACTCACTAACACATGCTGGAAACACATTACACTTCAGCCAAGTGGCACATGGGTGGACAATACATACTCAGACCTAACAGTGGTGTAAACAATGCTACATTGACAATCAGAGCTTTGATGCATAATGTCTGCTCAGATATACCTACAAGTATGTCATTACACTTTCCTGTTGACAACTTGCTAATATTGCTACACTGCTATAGTGTCACCCTGTGCATCAGCACCATGTTAGCCTGTTCCTCCGTCAATGTTACAGATGACAGGAGGCGACACAGGTATCATCATATGCACAGGGTGTTTTGTTGTTTGCCAGAGCTTGACATTGACCCATCCAATCAACATGTCTGTGTGTGTGTGTGTGTGTGTGTGTGTGTGTGTGTGTGTGTGTGTGTGTGTGTGTGTGCATGTGTGTGTGGGACAACAGTACAGCATGGGCCAATGTTGATGTAATGTGTGTGTGTATGTGTGAGCCCTAGTTGATTGGTTAATGTGTGTGTGTCTGCATGCACACAGCTCCACCATGTGGCTGCCATATATGGTAGTTTGTGGGACAGCCACAGACTGTACCTGCTAGGCTGTACAGATCATTGTCTCTGGCCACGGACACAGTACCTTTGCCTAGCAGGGGTGCTACAGACAGTATCGGGTACCAACCCTGACTGTGTACTGTCATCAGAGGCAGAGGTATGATGACTGGACCCATGTCCCTGTTGGGACTTGCCAGAGCCACGTGCACATGGTCTACTGTGATGGTCAATGGACAGGCCAGCCCCAGCATTGCTGGGGCTGGTATGGCCACTATGGGAGCAGCTGTGAACTGTGGGCCATCCGCGACCACTGCCAGCTGTTGCTGTAGCTGGCATGCATCCGCGTCGACTTCGCAACCGTCCCGCACGGTCCTGGCTCATCGAAGACATATTGTGAAGGGCATGTAATGTCTCCCCCCAACATCTATCAATCACCTCGGTGTAAGTCCGGATGGCACCGGCAATGTCATGGATGCTGTCATGGATAGCAGTGTAATGTGCCCTCTGCACCATATGACCCTGACTGGTGTACCATTCCATACGTGCCTGAGCCTGCATTACAGCCCAGAATATACTGGACGTTGTAAGACCTGTGAGGGCACGCCTGCCAGGGGCAATATGACCAGTGGTGCTCCCCCGAGAACCCTTGGACCTCTGCCTATGTAATACCGTTCCTGGAATACGGCTATGGCTGCTGTGAGGGGATGCAAGTGCAATGGGTACCACACTCTCTTGGTCAATGCCAACTGTATGCTGTCCCTTGCCTATGGCCATTGGTGGTGAGGGATGTATTGACAGTATGAGTGTGCGGATAGCTGGGGTTGAACACTGTGTACTATCGATTGGCAGACCAACGACAGACCCTGTCAAACCTTCCTGTGCCAAATTACGTGTCTCATCATCACCACTATTCGTGGCAGTGGCTTCAGGTTCCCTGCTGCTTGCGGCCAGCCCTAACTCAGCACCTGTGAGAGGAAGACAGGAAACACACTTTACGGTCTGCACATAAACACATGCACCCATGCACACATGCACACATGAACACATGCAAACATGAACACGTGCACACATGAACACATGAACACTAATACACTCCTCACTACAGCACATACACACACACCAGCAATCCAGAACATACTCTATAGTGGGTGAAGGTGGGTGTCAGTATCACAAGGTAAACAGCCACCACACATGTGTCAGCATGCAGAA